>NC_042999.1:161428938-161443938 GCF_006345805.1 Octopus sinensis | reverse complement strand
AATGGACATTTTTTTCTCTGTCTCTCTCATTCTCCCCAGACAAGGCTTCTGAATGAAGGGGCGTGTGAAGCGGAGTAAGGCGGACTTGGGTTGTTTAAGAATGACGTAGCACTGGCGATGATTGCTTTCATTAAAGCCACAAAGGGCCAGTTCAATTAAGGTCATTAAGAAATGGTTCAGGAGGTCACTGGCAACAGATTTAAGAGTGATAATTGTTCATTTCAGTTAAGTTCAAGCCTAGCGTAAAGTCATCAATATCTGGCGCTAATGTTAGTAAACGTATGCATGCGAGCGCTCCCTCTCCTCACTCCGACGCACAGACATACACACAGCTATGCGCACATGCACACACACACACACACACACACACAACACACATTTTTATTTGTATATCCGCGTCGAGATCCCAGATAGTTTTTACCTATCATAGCTATAGCAGAAGGCACATCTGTGTCACACTGAGGGATGAAGCCTAAAACCAGGTGGCTGTGAAACGAACGTCTTAAAATCTTATCTATTACTAGCAGTATCGCCCGGCGTTGCTCGGGTTTGTAAGGGAAATAACTATACAAGCATTTTTAGAGATGTAAAGTATAATAGCCATCTCAATATGGCTAACCACAAACGGGGGAGGGGTGTTACTGTAGCTTTTTACATTCTGAGATTTAATAATACATTTTTAGAGAGTTACTTCCCTTATATATGCCAAAAATGCATTAAAAATGGGAAAAATTGATGGTAATTTTTTTTTTAATCGTAGACTCATCGTAGACGCGCGCTAATACCCAGAAGGGCTCGATATGAATCACGACTATAAGATACCCGGTTTTGGTTAAACTGCACCGCAAAATGTGGGAGTAGTTAGGAATCTAAATCGTAGGAGACAGACAGCACACAACCTCACTTTTATATATAAAGATTTAATATAGACAGCACTGTGCAATGTTTTACCGAAAAGGAAAACTATAATTGTCACTAAATGTGACTAGGGTGTTAGAACACCTACATTGCTAGAAATAAGAGCTGAACAGCTCAAATGCTGTTGTTAAAGCACATAATTGTATACATATGTACTGACAGGGAGCATATTCGCCCGAAAGCACCAGTCGCGAATTCAAATTATTATATTCCAAGTCAGACCACGTCTTGTCGGGCGTTTACGCGTCTCCATCAGTACGGGTTTCTGAATTATTTGGGGCAATTTATAATGTGTCGATAAAGTAAGATTTTGTTTTTCTATTTGGTGCATAGATGTGAGGATTGTTGCTGAGGCTTCGTGAGGGTCTTTTGACTCTGTCACCCTAATCAAATTCCTTACACACACACGCACATACGCACACACACACACACACACACACACGCGCGCGCACACACGCACACACGCACACACACACACACACACACACACACACACGCACGCAAGCACACACACACACACACACACACCACACACACACCACACTGATAGCAAACCCCCGATTTTGCTCTCATTCTTGAACAAAATCGCTCAAAATTCGTAACTGATCTCTGGAACTCAACATTAAAATAAAATTTGAAATCTGCATCTGTGCGTGTGTGTGTGAGTGTATATATATAATATGTATGTGTACGCGCGCATTTATGTGTATGTGTCTGTACTTCCGGGTTTTGTTTAGCTGAAAGAAATAATATCCTTTTTAAATCTAAGAACTCCACCGACCTACTAAACATGATATCGCAAATTTTCACAAAATGTAAGCATGTCAGCGTCTGCTATCGAACTAGTGAACGACGCTCACTCTGGACTAGGTATAGGCTCTTACAAACTTTAATCATTTCTCGTCATATCAACCCTTCCAAGTGTTGTTAATTCCCATTCTAATGAGCCAAAAGGACACAAATTTAAACTCCTTTATCGTTTTATTTTGCATTTCTTTCTCGTTTCTCCTTTTTGTTCTTGTTCTTTCCCGTTTCTTCTCCATTTTTCTCGGAGAGCAGTCATACTTGTTTGTACCTGAAAAGTGCAGGATACTACACAGCACACTAAAGAAACTCGTCACATAACTGCGCTTACAGAACATGAAATTTTGTAAGTTTACATTTAATTCTTGTGCTTATTAAATCACATACACACTCACACATAAATAAATGGAGTTAAACGCAGGTGTTATTTAAATCTTTATATTTCCGACATATGTTTCGAAGAAAACATTCGTATTATTCCAGAAGGAATAAAATGATGTAAAACAATGCAATCTTCTCATCAGGGAAAAAAGAGAAACAAAACGCATCAATAAGACATTTTAACCGAATGTGATTATTGCATATATGATGAAGGGAACGCTGATAAGTTATTTTAAAAAAAAACGTTTATAGATATAATGTCAAAGGTAATTTATAGAGAGAGAAGGAGGAGGAAGACATGAGAGAAAACTAAGAGTGGAGAAATTATAGTGTGATAGGTGAATAGAAATAAAGATTAAAGGCGTGGAAATAGATATATCTAGTAGAAATGAAACGTAAGAAGACAGTTAAAGGTTGAATTTTATAGACTGGTAGAAATTACTTATAGGAACTAAAGGTATGTTTTTGCCAATGTTTGCAACGATAAACGCGTTCTTTAAACGTGTTTACAAGAGGATTCTCAGAAAACAGGATGAAATACAGTTCATCGTTACAGAGCGAACAAAAAGATTCTCCTTTATCATAAGGAAAGGATCTGGATAAAATATTCCATCCCAAATCAAATTGTTTATGTTCCTTTAGAGACCAAATTAATTTACTAAGCCCAGTATTGTTGCGTTTATTGATATGTCTAAATGTAGATTAATGGTTAGGTGTTCTTTTGGACAACTGAGATGAAGAACTACCTATTTAAAAAAAGACGTCAGAACTGGAAGTAATTTTACATTGATAAGCAGAGTTTCTAGTCTTAGAATTACAGCTAAGGAAACGAATGACGTTATATCTATTAACGGTTTAAAAAAAAATAACTTACCAGCGTTCCCTTCATCATATATGCAGTAAGCACATTCGGTTAAAATCTCTTATTGATGCGTTTTGTTTCCCTTTTTTCCCTGATGAGAAGATTGCATTGTTTTATATCATTTTATTCCTTCTGGAACAATACGAATGTTTTCTTCGAAACATATGTCGGAAGTATAAAGATTTGAATAACACATGCGTTTAACTCCATTTATTTATTTATATACGTTATACAAAAACATTTCACTAAACCCTGGAATTTCTACCTTTATAAGTAGGCTGTTACATCCTTGGTACTTATGTGAATTTTTGCTACCCTGGTAACTATTTATTTATTCTTTCCGTGTTATTTGTGCACATTGAAAAATACACATATACATATGTACGTATATATATATATATATATATATATATATATATATATATATATATATATAATATATATATATATATATATATATATATATATATACATATATATATATATTTATATACATACATACGTATATCTATATATATATGCATGCATGTACATATATCTACATATATATATATATACATACACACACACACATATATATATAATTTATAGTGCAGAATATAAAGATATGTGCTACTAGTAGTTTTTGCATTGGAGATGCGAGTCTAGGCCGGTTTTTATAACACACTTTGTATCTCAGGCTCTGAGACTTTATCTATTCAATAAAAAAAAACAGGACGCTGGTACAAGAGAAATAAAGAGGAAAAACTAGATGTTAGATACAAAGAGTGGAAGGTTGAATAAAAAAGGAAAAGGAAAAGAAATAAAATTAATATTATGTCCTCTTTGATTGTAAAGTCGTAGTTAAGCTAGTTGCTGAAGAATAGTTCAGCAGGAGTGGCTGTGTGGTAAGTAGCTTGCTAACCAACCACATGGTTCCGGGTTCAGTCCCACTGCGTGGCATCTTGGGCAAGTGTCTTCTGCTATAGCCTCGGGCCGACCAAAGCCTTGTGAGTGGATTTGGTAGATGGAAACTGAAAGAAGCATGTCGTATATATGTATATATATATGTGTATGCGTGTGTGTTTGTGTGTCTGTGTTTGTCCCCCTAGCATTGCTTGACAACCGATGTTGGTGTGTTTACGTCCCCGTCACTTAGCAGTTCGGCAAAAAGAGACCGATAGAATAAGTACTGGGCTTACAAAGAGTAAGTCCCGGGGTCGATTTGCTCGACTAAAGGTGGTGCTCCAGCATGGCCGCAGTCAAATGACTGAAACAAGTAAAAGAAAAAAGGAGGGGTCCAAAGTCTGCGAGACAGCTGCTCAATCCGTATAGGGCGAAGTCATCCAGTTCACAAAAAAAAAGTTGATATGTTTACATTTCTGAAAATTTCGGATGTTGGATTCAGTAGTGTAGTGGAATTCTTACATCTAAAATGAATATACGATCTTTCTACTATGCATAATTTGCATTTCTTAGACCTATTAGCACATGGCACGAATTTCCCCACTTGTTTGTATGTGGTGTGCAGTTGCTTTTCAAATCACATTAGAAGCTAGCTAACTTAGAGGCTTTACTTTTATCAATGTACCAGAAAGTAGGTAGGAAGTTTGCGTAACATCTTTTGAAATTGCTTTCTCTTAACTAATTGTAATTTTTCTTTTCGGTTACGTTATTTTGAAGCGTTGCTGTAACTTCTGCATTATATACAAAGGAGGTTATCATACATGCCTGGCCAAGTGGGCAAGCTTCAGGGTTTCGACAGTTACAGCTGAGAGTGGGCTTTTGGTTGTGCTTACGAATGATATTGTACTTCATACTGAGGCAGCAGCTGTATGTGTGTAAGTGCATGCGTGCGCATGTGCGTGTGCGTGTGAAAAGACGTCTGGTTCTAAAATACTTATTGGTGTGTTTGAGTTGTCATATACACACACTACACTCATATAACGCACACATACACTAACATGCCCACATGTACACAAGCAAACCCACAGCTATAGCTGTGTCTTGCTTCCAATGCTGTTGTGATTGTTTTATATTGTAATCTGTTTAATAAGCAATGTAGTTTTATTCATAGTTACTTTTCGACTGTGAATACATTGTTGTAGTTTCAGGTTTTGTTGCGATTCTTGCTGTAGTTGTTGGTGTTGTTTTTGTCTTGCTTTGGTAGTTGTTGTTAGTAGTAAAGTTGTTAGTTGTAGGGATGATAATGAAAGTATTAGCAGTAGTGAAAATATTTGTACTGGTGGTAGTAGTGGCGGTGGTTATGATAGTTATAATGATACTTGTAATGATAGTGGTTGTGGTGGTGACTGTGGGCGGCCGCTGGGAAATACGGAACGATTTAAGAGATTTATGGCGGTGAAAGACTTGAGGGAAAAATAACCTGAATAGAATCTTTGTCTGATGAAGAAAAAGATTCACACAATACATTTACACACGCATACACGTATATGAACAATGTACATCTAAGCACATACACACACATATGCATATACATATATACATATATATGTCTATATACATATATATGTATATGTATGTATATATATATATATATATATATATATGTGTGTGTGTGTGTGTGTGTGTGTGTGTGTATCTTATACACACATAATTAACAAAATGTGTATTTTGTGTGCGTGTATATGTATGTGCGCGCGTGTTTGAGCATATGTATGTGTGAACATGAGTGTGTTTATGCACGCGCATTTCTGAGTAGTTTTATATAATTAAAACATAAATTTTGATAATTTAACGGGAAACGATCAAAGCAGTGTGGCATTGTAAAGGATTAGAAATTAATGCACACCTTTCCACACACATACATATCACGCATTCATAAGAGTAAATGGAAAAGCTTTTCAGTAATAAAAGACATTCAATATGAGGTGAAACAATCAGGTCTTAAATAAAGCCATGAATATAAATCACGATCGTATTCTAACTAGGAATTGAAACTGAGTCTCAAAGAAACTTAAAGGGTAAAGACCTCTTCAGTCATTAGTAACTATGGGTTTGCACCTAGAAACTTACCGTTCGATGCACAAGTCCGAGCAAGGTTGTTTGTGGAAGGCCAGGAGTCGCCCATGCATACCAGCCTCCTTTCTCCACGCCACCGATGTTGTCCAAAGGGAAAGGCAAAAACTGATACGGCTTGGCACCAGTGATGTCGCAACTCATTTCTACAATTGAGTGAACTGGAGCAACGTGAAATAAAGTGTCTTGCTCAAGAACACAACACAGAGAAACTTATTAGGATAATATTGGTGTCCTCCGTTTTGAATTACAAAATACAAAGCAGTTGATCATGTTCTTCGTGCTAGATTAAGCTCTGTATTTAATTTGGTGTGTTTTGAGTAGTAAGAAGTAAACAGTAAGTTGTGTTTAGTCCATCGGTGTGTACGCAGTGGTTATCGGTTTCGATGTTTACATCTTCTCTGATGTTTCACCCGATCAGGGAGAAACAATAATTTTAAACAGGACTTACTCAGGGAGTTCGAAAATAAGTCTGATGTATCATCATCATCATCATCATCAACATCATCAACAACAACAACAACAACCACCACCACCACCACCACCACAACCACCACCACCACCACCACCACCACAACCACCACCACCACCACCACCACCACAACAACAACAACAACAACAACAGCAACAACAACAGCGTCATCATCATCTTCATCATCATCTTCATCATCATCATCATCAGCAGCAGCAGCAACAGCAACAGCCACAACAACAACAACAACAACATCAAAAGGGTGAGGAAGCTAATGGAGTCAAAGCTAAGTGGTTCGAATCTACTTGAGGCTGTAAAACCTTGGGCAGTATCATTACTTAGATACTCAGCATCTGTTGTAGATTGGACAAAAACTGAATTAGCAAAGCTTGACAGAAATATTAGGATGGAATTCAATATGAATGGAGGACTCCACACAAGATCAGGAGTAGCAAGATTATACCTACCTAGAAAGGAAGGCGGAAGGGGGTTAATATCAGTAGAAGACTGTGTGGAGTTAGCTAGAGTAGATATGAGTGTATATGAAAATAACAACAACAACAGAAGAGTGGGAAAAGGCGAATATCTGGTCCTTCATATAACTAGTGCTCCGGGTAGGCTAAGAGAAGAACCACTCTGAGTTCAAAACCTGGGGAGCAAGGCTCCTGCCGCCTTAGCAGACTACCTTGATTGAGATGGGGTCTCGTTAAAATACCGGTTGGTAGCAACCTAAAATCACACCTAATTTGTGAGCCAAACAAAATAGATGACGATAACGATGTGAACAGGGCTGGAACCAATGGTGAAGTTGCCCTATCCGGCAGGTGTCCCACTGTGCAGCAGGGTGGTCCCGGTCGTAATCCAGCCATTGCTAGCCATGCTACAATACATAAGTGGAGTAAACAAGTATACATAATGGTTATGTAGTGTTACTACCGGAGTATCCCAGTGAATGCGAATGGCTTGCTTGTCAGAGGGTACAGAAAACGAATGCACGGTGAATGGAAGGCAATGGATCTGTTTGAAATTACTGAACAGAGATTATGTGACCAAGCGAGAAGTAGCACGAAAGAATGGATGGTTAACAGAATTGGAGCTAAAAACTATTAAAAGGAGGATACTGGGTAATACTGGGTATGCGAGAAACGAAAGTTTTATAGTGGAAGAGATGGACAATTGTTCGCAGGAATATACTGCCGTGAATTGTGAAACCGTTAATAGATATAATGTCAAAGGTTATTTATAGAGAGAGAAGGAAGAGGAAGACATGAGGAGAAAACTAAGAGTGGAGAAATTATAGTGCGATAGGTGAATAGGAATAAAGATTAAAGGCGTGGAAATAGATATATCTAGTAGAAATGAAACGTAAGAAGACAGTTAAAGGTCGAATTTTATAGACTGGTAGAAATTACTAATAGGAACTAAAAGTATGTTTTTGCCAATGTTTGCAACGATAAACACGTTCTTTAAACGTGTTTACAAGAGGATTCTCAGAAAACAGGATGAAATACAGTTCATCGTTACAGAGCGAACAAAAAGATTCTCCTTTATCATAAGGAAAGGATCTGGATAAATCAGTGACTACTCAAACAATGAAGATCGATTAATAATAGACAGGAATTTGGATCTATTAAATACAGAAGGGACAGAATTTATGTGCGACTTTAAGAAGGATAACCAATGGAGACTAAATCAAGAGACGAGTAAATTCAATAATGTATTGAGATACATTGAAACAGAGAACATCGCACAGATAAATCATCTTATTAAGGCTGCTAATAGGATTGTGACAGAAATGATGGGATTGAGAACTACTGAGAACAGAACAGCAACGGACAGAAGAGGATATAAACAACCTCGGTGGAAAAGGAGAATTTCAGGAGATATAAACTCCTTGAATGTGTCAGGAAAAACAAAATGGTGAACTTAAAAATGAATGAAAATTCGAAAAAGTTAGGAAGAAGTATGGTGTAGATACAAAAGGTCAAAATGTAACTGAAGAACTGAAGCAGCGCATGCTTGAAAATAAAAAAAAAGAAAAGAAAAGCTAACTAGGTTTGAACATCGGATTAAGCAATACTGGCAAAACAAATTGTTTAGAACCAACCAAAAATGATTTCACCAAGCGATTGATGATGATAAAAAACGTGAAATATTAGTCCCTGATTCTGATGAAAGTCAATTTTTCTGGAGTAAGAAATGAATTAAGCAAGAACAGCGTAATATTACAGCTGAATGGCTCTGCAGTATGAAGCAAACAGCTTCTTATCCCCAGCAATATTACTCTAATCTCTCTTTTGAGAGTTGTCCAGCAACCGCCGTTGACGACCCTGCCTGTCAACTACTGCTTAACTAAATTGTTGACCTGGTTCCTGTAGGCCTTACGTGCTGGAAACGACATGTTCAGCTTCCAGTAGCCGGGTCTTAACATACGCATCTTCTCTAGGTCGACCGAACAGATTACAAGCTTATGGTTTGAATAGGCGAACATTTTAAAAAGTAGACATCCTACACAATTACTATCCATTTTCCCAGTGAAAATCCTATCTATATACGATCTAGATGACCCTAAGCGGTTGGTCCAGGCCAACTCTGGCGCATTAGGGAAATCTCGTTGGTACCAGTCAGTTGGAACTGGTTGATCAGGTGCTTGAGGCTTTGCAACTCCCTCTTCTATCCGAATCTCGCACACAATCCCAGCGTTGGTTTAAAATTCCATTCCAGTCCCCTACAAACAATATAGGGCGAGATGTACCTCGAAAGGCTTCCAGACGCCCAAAGAAATCCGGCTGTTTGGCTCCAGTAGGGGCGTAGACGGCCACTAGTCTAAAGACACTACATTCACTATTGCTCACGTCCAGGACCACCAACATGCTGTCTGGGTCACGTAAGATCGACCTTACCTTGAGATCCAGTTCGTTCCTAATCAACATTGTCCCCCCCGCCTCCCATTCTCGGCCGACTAACAAATGTAAAGATCTGACAGTCATCAAACATAGGGGCTAGTACGCGTGTATTGGAAATCCTGGTTTTGCTGACAGCAATTACATCCAGTTCTAAAGACTTCAGGTCGTTGAGCACGCGCCTTTGCTTCCAGGGTGACCCCAGATCTCGAACATTTAAAATTTCTACTCTCAGTATGGCCATGTTGGTATGCTAAAGAAAGAAGGGAAAGGTTTACATACCTCCCGGTGTCTTGTGAAAGTCAGGTGGTTCGACTTCCATAATTGGTGGTGGTGGTGGTGGTGGGGGTTTGTGTGTGTGTGTGTGTGGGGGGGTGCCTTTAAGAGTCTCGATGTGGGCCTCACGTTCACGATTGCCACGTCCTCGGGGAAGCTCTCTCGAATTTTTGTGTAGGAATCGAGCGACATTCGCACCAGAAGCAAATCTTCTGATACGCGAAATGTGCTCGATTCGAAAATCGCTCCCCGTTTCGAATTCAATGTTTTGCGTTACCAAGGCCCATCAATTCCTCGTTGTCCCTTCTGATGAGTAGTGTGTGTGTGTGTCTGTGTGTTATACCTGAATGAACAAAATCTAGCTGTCTCAGAAAAGATCAAAGGCACTCGTCAAATCACCCTTTGTGTTTCCAATCAAGAGAGACATTTAAATTTCTGTGTATAGCATGTATATGCCATAGATTACTCTTCAACTTGATTGTCTAAATTCATGCCATTAGCCCACTTGAGTTATTTTCCTTCGTTCATTTTTATTTGGAACTAGCAGTATCGTCCGGCGTTGCTCGGGTTTGTAAGGGAAATAACTATATAAGCATTTTTAGAGATGTAAAGTATAATAGCCATCTCAATATGGCTAACCACAAAGTGGGGGGCTGTTACTGTAGCTTTTTACGTTCTGAGATTTAATAATACATTTTTAGAGAGTTACTTCCCTTATATATGCCAAAAATGCATTAAAAATGGGAAAAATTGATGGTAAATATTTTTTTTAAATCGTAGACTCATCATAGACGTGCGCTAATACCCAGAATTCGGGCTTTCTTAGCCATTTCTGTTTTGGTGTCTTCAAGCCATGAAGTCGTTGTTCTAAAAGAACGCTGGTCTCCTTGACAACGCTTTACGACGTTGATTTCCTTACACTCCCTTCCCCACAGCTTCACGAGGGAGGGAAGAAGGGGGAGAAGCAAAAGGTGCAGGTGTGTGACCATGGACGCCAACTCCGCCCCCGCACCCGCCGCCATCGACACACGAAAAATTATGCATTAAAATGGAATAAAAAATGATGTTAAATTATTTTTAAAATCGTAGACTCATCGTAGACGCGCGCTAATACTCAGACGGGCTCGTATGAATCACGACTATAAGATACCCGAATTTGGTTAAACTGCACCTGCACCGCAAAATGTGGGAGTAGTTAGGAATCTAAATCGTAGGAGACAGACAGACACACAACCTCACTTTTATATATATAGATATGTAAAATACACAGCAAAGTACGAATTCCTTTTAAATTCAGAATGTAGTTTTTCTAACGAATCCTTTTCAACTCTTTAACTCCCAACAGCAGATTCCATACTATTTATACTTTTTATACTCCGTCTTCATTTCTTTTTACTTTTCCACTTCATATTTTTTCCTTTCTCTCTCTCTCTACAACCTTCCTTTTTCCGTCTCGTTTCGCACTATTTTTCGTCTTCTTCTCTTTCTCTTTTTGTTTTTTTCTTTTTAATACTTCGACACATTCTTTTTACCTTTTTCTTTCTTTTGCTGTCTCTTTCTTTCTGTATTCCATTCACATTTCCCATCTGTCAAGTGCTTTTTTCTTTCTTCCTTTCTTTCTTTCTTTCTTTCTTTTTTCTTCTTTCTTTCTTACTTTCTTCCTTTCTTCTTTCTTTCTTTCTTCTTCCTTTCTTCTTACTTTCTCTTCTCTTTCTTTCTTTTTTCTCTTTCTTTCTTCTTTATTTCTTTCTTTCTTTTTCCTTTCTTTCTTCTTTCTTTCTTATTTCTTTCTTTCTTTTTTTTCTTTCTACTTCTTCTTACTTTCTTCCTTGCTTCTTTCTTCCTTCTTTCTTACTTTCTTCTTTTTCTTTCTTTCTTTCTTTCTTCTTCCTCCTTTCTTTATTCCTTTCTTTCTTTCTTTCTTTCTTCTTACTTTCTTTCTACTTTCTTTCTTTCTTTCTTCTTCTTTCTTTCTTTCGTATTTCTTTCTTTCTTCTTCCTTTCCTTTCTTCTTTCTTACTTTCTTTCTTCTTCTTCTTTCTTCTTTCTTCTTCCTTCCTTTCTTTCTTTCTGCTTTCTTTTTCTTTCTTCCTTTCTTTCTTTTTATTTCTTCTTCTTTTTCTTCCTTCTCCTTCTTTCTTTTTACTTTCTTTCTTTCTTTCTTTCTTTCCCCAATTCTTCTTTACCTCCCACTCTGTCCCACTGCTCTTCTAAGGCAAATTATTGAATATCTGTCACCTTCCCACCTGTGCAGTGATATGCAACGCCATTTTTTTATGGGCTTTCGAGTGAAAAGTAACTCTTACTGCACATTATTTTGATTTTTAGAAAAATAAATCATCATGTTGATGTTCATCATTACCACTATTGTCCTCTCCTCTTCACATCATCATTATCGTCGTCGTCGTCGTCGTCGTCATCATCATCATCATAATCATTTTCTTCTCCTTCTTCTTCTTCTTCTTCTTCTTCTTCTTCTTCTTCTTCATCATCATCATCATCAATATCATCATCATCTTCTTCTTCTTCTTCTTTTCTTCTTCTTCTTCTTCTTTTCTTCTTCTTCTTCTTCTTCTTATCATCCCCCTTCTCTTGATCACCTCTCTGTTTTTAATGTGATAATTAAGATTACATTTTGCGCCTTGTTTCAACTTAAAGAATTTCACTCGAACACCCATGGAGGAAAAGCGAAAAAAAAAGAGAACAAGAAACACGGAAGAGTCAAAAGAAAAAGAAGGGAAAGAATACGGTCGTGCACGCACGCACACACACACACACACACACACACACACACACACACACACACACACACATACACACACAGCTCTCACAAGAAAAGAAACTAAGGTTACAATAAATTATCGTCAGCGTCAGAGTAATCAATATCACGCACTCTTTAAACAGTTCACACACACATGCGTACAGTACAATACATACATACATACATACATACATATTTTATATTTTTTATCTTCGGATTCTTTTTAATATGCTGGGCCACTGGTTTTAATTGACTAATATCAATTTCTACCCTTATTAAATTTTATACATACATACATATATATATATATATATATATATATTATATATACAGTGTGGCCCATATTAAACGTCTGATTTTTGCTGGTCATATTCAGTTTGACTCAATATGCTAATATGAAATTTTCCCATACTCCTTCAATAACATGAAATTTATTTAACTTTATAATTTTGCGAATTGATTATTCGTAATTTATATTTTTATAATTTTGTTATACAATTTCTTAAATAATTAACATGATATGGCTGTAGATCTTTCTGGGAACTTCAATCTATCAATTACAAAATGCAACTGTCTGGTTCAACGGCGCACCATCTAGCAAAAGATCACTTCTTGATGACCAGGCTGCTTGACTTCCGGTGAACAGCTCTTTTAGCATATAATGATATTTTCCGAAATTTGTTTCGTGAGAGAAAAATCCTTTCCGTCCGGTCAGCCCAAGAATTTATTTACTGCGAAAGATATTCTAAAATAATTGCAAAGCTACAATATTATGTAAGGAGAAAATTGAAGGAATGACTCATTAACATTAGGCGTTTTATCTGGGCTACTCTTTATGAAATGTATATGGAAGTGAAATGTATGAAATAAAATGGAAATGGAGGTAGATAGAAAGCTAGATAGACAGACAGATAGAGAGAGTGAGAATAGAGATGAATAGATTTATAGATATCAAAGACAAAAGCTAACTGATCGTATCAAACAAATGATATGGTGAAGAGTAATGGTTGTTTAAATATGTGCGGGAGGAAGACTAAAGAAAAATCCAGAAAGCTTTTACAAAGAGATAACGATTAACCCATAATATAATCCAATATTTTATGATAGTAATTATATGAAATAAAATTAAACTATGTGTTTTTTACAAAAAAAAAACGAAACAAACCCCCCCCCCAAAAAAAAAACAGAGATTTAAAAGACCGACCAAGGCCTAAGCTTGAAACCTTACCGATAGTGATTTCGAAAGAATAAAAAGATTTTAAAACAAATAACGAAGATAAAAGGCTGACTTGAAACGGAGTATTATTGGCCGAAAGTTGTCAGTATTTATTGCTAAACAAACTGAATATTTGCCAAATGACTTTGGTTTGAGATTATAGATGAAAGCACATCACAGTAGGGGAACCAGACTTGATTATATTTATGAAATATTAGGAAAGAATAGCCCTGAATTTCTTTGTTTTTGTTTTAACAACTTTTCTACATTGCTGCAAATATTCTGTCAATTACATTCAAGTTTTGCAATAATATAGTGCTAACGTTGCCTTTTTAAAGTAGTCTGTATCTAAATTTAAAAATTACTCACATAATAATTTATTTATCTATTTATTTAATTTAGATAATCAGCAATGCATTCAATATTTTAGACGTTCCAAGGTGGCGAGCTGGCAGAATCGTTAGCACGATGGACAAAATGTTTAGCGGCACAGTGACAAACGAAAAATACACCGCCGATAGTTGTTGTTGACAAACAACGGCAGTAATTTTATTCAGCTGAATACACGTCATTGATTGGATGAAATTACCGAAATACGAGAACTTTAACGTGAAATAACTTCGTAAATATAAATTTTTCTCAAAAATGCTAAGAGTAAAAGATGTTTTATATGACACATTCTACCAGTGTTCGAAGTTTGAAAGTGTTTAGTTCAAAAAATAATTTTTAAATCTGTAGGTTAAAAAGTAAAGATCCTGCAATAAGTACTTGTTGAGCACTGGGGTTGATGTAATCGACTAAACCTTTCACCTGAAGTTGCTGGTCTTGAGTCAAAATTTGAAACCAATATTTTAGATTTAGAAAAAATAAGAGAAAGAATGAAAGATAATTCGAGAATGCCACCCGTTCTACGATTTACTTTTCAGTAAATAAGGAAAGATAAAAATTTAAAAAAAACCCAAAAACCCAAATGTTTTACAGATTTGCTAATGCATTTCTTGTAGGCGTGGTTAAAAAGTTCACTTCGCAATCATGAAGTTCCGGGTTCGATCCCAATGCGATATATGGTTGGCATCGGCTTTCAACATAGCCATCGTTTATTATTTACATTATTTACATTTGACGGGTATTTGTTCTCATCTTGTTTGTTGTTAACACAACGTTTCGGTTGATATACCCTCAAGCCTTCATCAGGTGTCTTGGGGGAAATTTCGAACCTGGGTTCTCATTCCTAAGGTATTTTTCGATGTTATTATTATTATTATTATTATTATTATTATTATTATTATTGAGTGAGAGAGCAGTGCATGCCATCAAAGTGACACTGGGGTAAAATATACGAAGCCCAGTATACCCATCAAGACCACCCGTCTGATAAGGGTACACTAG
>NC_042999.1:161413938-161418938 GCF_006345805.1 Octopus sinensis | reverse complement strand
AGGTACCATGAGTAAGAACAATACTGTAAGTAGTGAGGAACACCAATGTATGGGTACTCAACGTGTCTTTTAATTATAGTCTCGAATTACAATATATCGATGACTAAAAAAAAATGAAACTGGCACTGCAGAAGGCAGTTGAATCATCATGATCATCATCTTCTTCATACTACTACATCGAAAACAACAACAATACCCCAAACACTAATAAAAGTATCATGCTACTACAGCAACGACAATAATGAGGATAAACGAGCTTGACAACTACAAAAACATTCTTAACTAGCAGTATCGCCCGGCGTTGCTCGGGTTTGTAAGGGAAATAACTATATAAGCATTTTTAGAGATGTAAAGTATAATAGCCATCTCAATATGGCTAACCACAAAGGGGGTGGTGTTACTGTAGCTTTTTATGTCCTGAGATTTAATAATAAATTTTTAGAGAGTTACTTCCCTTATATATGCCAAAAATGTATTAAAAATGGGAAAAAATGATGGTAAATTTCTTTTTTTAATCGTAGACTCATCGTAGACGCGCGCTAATACCCAGAAGGGGTCGATATGAGCCACGACTATAAGATACCCGGTTTTGGTTAAACTGCACCGCAAAATGTGGGAGTAGTTAGGAATCTAAATCGTAGGAGACAGACAGCACACAACCTCACTTTTATATATAAAGATATCAAAAAGCAACAACTCGTACAAAAAAAAAAAAATCAACAGTTACGATAAGAACAAAATAATAACAAAATTAGTAAAAAAAAACATTATCAGCAATATGAATGAAATGGAAACTGACATGGATTGAGTTTTGACCCCCATGTTAAAAGGGAATTAATCAGCCATGAAAAGGGTGGAAGTAACAATATTAACAAGAGCAATATCTGCATCAACAACAGCACCAACAACTTCACTAAAACTTCAAAAACAACAAGATCAACAACAATGGCCATTTCTGATATTGATAACAAATCCAGGAAATTTGGGTGGGTGGAGCATTCGAATTGATACTTTATTTAGTTAACCCAGGAAGGTAACATCACCCGCGGCAGGACTTGAACTCAGAACTTAAAAGTAATTCGCGAAACTCCACAACGCATTGTGTCCAACGCTCAGAACGATACTGCCGATCGACCCCCACATTCGGGCAATTCTAATAAAACAACTTGTTTCTGCCCCACAATCAGCGACCTCCCATCTTATCACCGCACTCAGAAGTCTACCACCATCACTACCTGCAATCTCTTCAAAACAACAACGATGCTACCACCAACACATCACTAACACAACCATCATCATCATCATTATTGTCATCACCGTCGTCGTCGTCGTCGTCGTCATCATCATCATCATCATCATCATCATCATCAACAACAGTTGCAACAAGAATAATACATATTAGAAAAACAAAAAGAAACCCCTAGAGAAAATAGGCTGGAAAAAAAAAACTACCATAGGCCGATCCACCATTGCACAGAAGCCATAAATGTATCATCTATTTTACATCATAGGTCATTTGACCTATGTGCCTTGATCAGGATCCCTCTGGGAAGGGACACAGTCGCACATTGATGCGTACTCACATACACAGAGTAGCATACATATTCATACATATGTAGACACGTAACCACTTACAAATTCGACCATTTAGTGAAAATATATCGATGAACAACGCGTTTAAACTGACATACATATAAGGGGATAAACATGATGATGTGTCAGTATATAATTATATATATATATATATATATAGTACAAATACATATACATATATATATAATACACACACATATAAACATACATATATATATATACATATACATATGATACATACATTATGTGTATATATATATATATTTGTATATATATATTTATATATATATATTTGTATATATATATTTATATATATATATATATATTATATATATATATATATATATATGTGTGTGTGTGTGGTGTGTGTGTGTGTGTGTGTGTGTGTGTATTTATGTATGTATGTATATATATCATGCACGCATATACATAAAAAGAGAGAGAGAGAGTATGGGAAAGATATTAACCAAACATAAAGGTAAAGCGAAGCAACCAGAAAACACACAAACACCTTACACACACACACACACACATTCACAACACTTCATTACCCACACAAATACATCCCAATAAATATCATTTTTGCCACTATTACTGTTGGGAATCCACATCCACCTCTCTTCTGCTTCATTAACTCAGTTTTAAGGGGGTTTTTACTCCAAACACGGCCTGCATTCATTTCATTTTTTTTCTCATTGTTCTTCTTGTTCATATGGCTGCTGTTATTTTTTTTCGTTAGTTTTGTTACTGTTATATTGTTTTATTATTTTTGTTGCTACTTTGTATTGTTGTCTGTCCTTTTATTTTAAAGTTTGTTTTGGATATTTTTGTTGTTGTTAATGTTATTGTTTTTTAGCGTTGTTATTTTGCCAGGTTTATTTTGTTGTTATTGCTGCTGTTGTTGTGTTGGACATTTTGTTGCTTTTGTTGTTGTTATTGTAGCTATTATTATTTTATTATGTTTGTTGTTTTTGTTGATGTTCCTGTTATAATAAAAAGAAGTGAAATAATACAACATAAACATTTTACCATGCGATTGTACTGTTGTATATCTACATGTCGGGGTATATGTATGCATGCATGCATGTATGTATATATGTATGTATACATGTATGTGTGTGCATGTGTGTGTGTGTGTGTGTGTGTGCACATGTATGTAAGAATATGTGTGCTGGTAAATGTATGTATATTGCAGCGTGTATATCGCTTTACGTGTCCACTGACTACTGGTTAGAAATATGTATATCAGTATGTAGAGTTATGGCTGTATGCGTATAAATGTGTGTGTATGCGTATGTATTAATATATATGAATATGCGTGTGTGTGTATGTACTTATAAATATGATTATATGCATATGTTTTATATATGATTATATGCATGTATACATATTCATATCTATATATGATTATATATATTGTAGTGCATGTGTGAATGTATGTATGCGCGAGTATGTTGTGTATATCTGTGTGCATGTCTTTACACGTATATCGGTGTGTTGTTTATTAGTATCTTCTGTGTTGTATTCTTCTGGGGTAGGTTATATTCCACAGAGGGAAAATAGAGTAACATTGCCAGTTTGGATCTGCAATTGGCCACGATCGGCGCGGACGCGGATGATGGGAGCAAATTGTTCACAGTTTACAACGCCATCAACGCGCCAGTGGCTCGAGGTTTGGGATAGGGAATACACTGTTCATAACAGTTGTGTCAGAATTAAACGAATGAGCTTGCTTATCTCACCCCTAATCTCCGATCGAAGTTCGATTAGAAGGCCGTAAAACTTGTGAGAACCGAATGCCAAATTTAATAAAACTTTCCAACAAACGAGTCTGTAGAGATGTTTCCACTTAAGAAAATATTTCAGTTATATAGGAATGTTTGTTGGAATGTTAGCGAGTGTAGGTTGAGATACTAAGTTCGAATATTGTATACAGTAGTTCTTTAAAATGATTTCTTAAATCGATCAAAGTTGCTAATTTCTGAAAAAAAATGGTTCATTGAATTGATCCCAATAATTAGTTGGGACTTGTACGGAACTTTGAAGAAAATTCCTTAAATATTTAGCTAAAGAAGTTAAAATAAAGCGATATTTTGTTTTGTTTTAACCATCAG
Source organism: Octopus sinensis (assembly GCF_006345805.1). Taxonomy (NCBI): domain Eukaryota; kingdom Metazoa; phylum Mollusca; class Cephalopoda; order Octopoda; family Octopodidae; genus Octopus; species Octopus sinensis. The sequence continues at coordinate 161,415,231 of NC_042999.1, read as the reverse complement.
AATATATCTGGTTAGTCTTTATCTCTCTATTTAGAACTATGTACTTAAGGGAAATAATCCATTTAGATAAAATGGTGGAACCTTCCAAAATGAAAGGACAGGAATCCTTCGCTTTACAGAAGTAATGCGTCCCTGAAAATCTAGCCGTGATGTGAAATTTTAGAATAGGAAATTAATTTTCCTATTGATTTTCATGTTATCAAAGTAATATTGCCTCCCTACGGACATTTTCGAAAAAAAAAGAAGCACAAAAAAACAACAGAGAACAAGCAACACGATCAGCTTTATACATGAAAAGAACATTCTATAAATATAGAATATAGATATATAAAAACAGAGAAATATTTAATAAGAATCGTAGTATCATAAGAAAACATTCTTACCACAAAATATGTTGCTGACTGGGTATGGGGTGGGGGTGGAGTGAGCTTTCCTAGGAGGTTGAGGATTTGCTATCTTATATTTCATTATCACCAACATCAGCTTGAAGGCAATAATCTTGTTTCCAATTTTAGTGATGTAGGTGGAAATTACATTGTTTCATCTGTATTCTCAGCTTGTTCTTTTTCTCACAGCATCAGCTCCTCGTTAGATGAACCTTCTCTCTGGTACTCGAGCAACTCACACACATCATTCTCTGACTTCTTCAAATCCTACATCCTTTGCAAGTATTACTATGCCTATCCGAATTTGATGTAGACTTTCTGTTTGAAGAAAACTTGTAATGTCACGGATACAGTCAGGTCAAATACTTTTCAAGAATTATACAATATTGAAGGTTTCAATGCATCCCATGCTATATTATTCCCAACACTCATTATGTTGAATTACTTCCAGAAATCTCTAATTGTACGTTTATCCTCCTTGTGAATAGGTTTTATAGGTTGTTTGAAAGTTATTCTCATATGATATGCCTTGAAGTTACCTATCACGCCTTGATCCATTGGTTGAAGTAAAGAAGTTGTTTTCTTGGGGATATATTCTCTCATATTATCAAAAAGAGCAGCCTAGTTTTCTCGTGCATTGTCTGAAAGAAGCAATGCTTTGTTGGAAATATTGTGCCTGGCACTACGGTAAGACAAAAGGATCTTAGTCATTCATGCCTTCTCATTTGAACGCCGAATCAGAGGTAGATTAAACTTTGTGTAACCCTTGAAGGCCCTTGAATTTTCAAAGTTGATACATGTGTAGGGGCTTAATTTCATACCATCAGTGACATTTCTTCCTTAAAGAAGTGTCGGACGACTTTTCGAAGCTTTAAATCCTGGTGTTGATTTTTCTTCTCGAAATATA
>NC_042999.1:161401438-161408938 GCF_006345805.1 Octopus sinensis | reverse complement strand
TATATATATATATATATAATATTAAAGATTCGATTGAATAAGGTATTTAAATGATGGTCACCAGATTGGGTCGAAATAACTTGTAAACAACATTTTTACATTATTTACATTATTTTTAGAACTGTACAACACTTTTAGTCGAATAAATATGATGGGCACCGATGTAGATCCTGTGGAATATTCAAGTTATCTATATAGAAAATTTAACCCTTATGAGTGTTTTATAGCCTATGGACTAATTCAAAAGTATACATTATATTGGTCGTACGGTATTTAGTATACTCCAGAGTGTCCGATGGGTCGGGATTCTAGTGAGGTACATTATGAAGACACACACATACACACATATATATGTATATATATGTATATATATATATATACAATTAAGGGCTCCTAAATTAAGATGCCGAGTGCTGGGAACATAAAAAGGGGATGAATTTATCGAGAGTGAAAATCAAAAACGTTTACCGATAACTTTAACAACTCGAACCGCGGTTTCTGCTTCTTTCTAGCAAAACACAGAATATGTTTGCTAAGGCTAGCTTCGTCAGCGAGTCGCCTAAATTGAATCGAGGTCTGCAGCGATGTGGGACCATGTGTTGATCCCGACTACTAGCAGATCTTAACTTTTCAAATCTCTGCGCAGACGCAAAACTTACACGGCAGTATAGGGCATGCCGGGAAGAATATTCGCATATTACATGATGGATTTATTCGTAAAATTCTTCCCGGCATGCCCTATACTGCCGTGTAAGTTTTGCGTCTGCGCAGAGATTTGAAAAGTTAAGATCTGCTAGTAGTCGGGATCAAAACATGGTCCCACATCGCTGCAGACCTCGATTCATTTAGGCGACTCGCTGACGAAGCTAGCCTTAGCAAACATATTCTGTGTTTTGCTAGAAGAAAGAAGCAGAACCGCGGTTAGTTCGAGTTGTTAAAGTTATCGGGTAAACGTTTTTGATTTTCACTCTCGATAAAATTATCCCCTTTTGTGTTCCAGCACTCGGCATCTTAATTAGGAGCCTTAATTGTATAACTACATGAATAATATTTTGTATAAGGAATAATATTTTTGTTATGACTAATTCGTCTTTTGTTGCTGGGCACCTGGTAGAACTCAATTAATCCCTTCTTGTTTATATAAATATATATATATATATATATATATGATATATATATATATATATATTATATATATATATATATTTATATGTGGTGGATATATGTATATATATATAATATAGAGAGAGAAAGAGAGATAGTTAGATATATAGTTAGATAGATAGATAGATAGATAGATAGATAGATAGATAGATAGATAGATAGATAGATAGATATACACACATGCATACAAACATGCACCTATCTATCACGGGTTTTCGTTCAATTTTCTCTGTTAACTTTCACTCACAAGGTACTGATCAACCGGAAATTAAGGCAGAAGTCATATATCCAAGGTGGAACGAACCAAGAATCGCAAGATATTCGAAGGGAAATTGTTACTCATACAGTGTTCAGCTCAGATCAGCTTGAGTGACAATACTTATAACCAAAATGACCATCCAGTCATTTTGTATATCTAGAAATGCCTTCGAAGGATTTGGAGGAAGATCTGAGTGCAATTTCTTGCTGGGCGAGTGACTCTGTGTAATCTTCCTCGCTGGCTCATTTAAGTTGTTAGTTATCGAAAATTGAAGTACTAAATTCACGATAATGATGGTAAAATTACTAATATCTACTTAATCAGTGAAACTGATTGTAGATTGTAGCTAAAAGAAATGCATCGATGGCTTAAGTCAAGGATTCTCAAACATTTTTTCACTTCCGGCGTATCTCATCATCATGTTCCACATCATGTTATACTCCATTTTACATCTAGTGTAAAATGGTCGAATACAAGCGAATAGACAATTTACATGTACTATTTGTTTTAATTTAATTCTATCTAACTTTCAAATTCCGCCATGGTCAAATTGTGCAGGTATGAGAGGTACTATAGTTCAAATTATAACATATAAACAATGGTTTGGGCTTATTGTCATACAGAAAGAAAACACTTACACCTTGGACGTAAGTACTCAATACAGCAATCTCACTCAACATTGCACGTTAAACCACATTCACATAAATACATGCTCAGATGCACACAAACATACCCGCACCATATAGACACCAAGTTACAAATATCAAACACTTCATACAAACAACGCACTCACATACCAAATTGAATTGGATCAAGGTCTCTGAAATCTCAAGGTCTCTAAATAGATTGGAAACAGGCCCTCTTTCAGCTATGGATGAAGAAAGATCGGGATCTAAAATACCCCAGCTATTCGCATTTCAGTGTCTAACAGTTTCGTCAGTAACCTTCGTTGAGAAAAAAGATGTTCTGTTATCACTATCGGCCATCAGTCTCGTACATTAAATAAAAAACAAACCAGACTTGTGAAACCTTCTCCTAAGAAGACTGTAAACAACACGGACCACTACTGATGCGCTAACAACAATAACATTGAAAACACATTCTGCCATTAAACCAACAGGCAGTAACTAATTATAAACAACCAATTGTAATGGGTGAAGGTATAAAGAACTCAAAGCACAGTGAACAATAAAATTCTAATAAAACTTCACCTCCTACATTAACGTACAATTGCTTGAGGGAACACTAAACACACTAACCGACATAAAAACCTAACGATCTGAAGTTATCCGCAATGGGCCAAGTAGCAAAGGAACAACTAGTCACAAGAATTCAGCTGTTGGACATCGAATGTTCTTTTCTGTGCTGCAGTTAGCATTTGCCAACAAATGGACTAAGAGAGATCGAACGTAATGGAAAAATAACAAAATGGATGACCTATTTCCAGACAAATATTAACAAACTCAAGGAAAATACTAGAGAGTTAGACACTAACATTAAGTGTGAAATGAATAAATTTCTATCTATCTATCTATCTCTATCTATCTATCTATCTATCTATCTATCTATCTATCTATCTATCTATCTATCTATCTATCTATCTATCTATCTATCTATTCTCTTCGTGTTAGCTGGCACATAAGGGCTACACTCGTTTTCCATTTATTCCCCCGTTTTGCAAATTTTTTTGTCGCATTCCATGATTACCATCCAGCTTGATTCTTTTCCTTTTCCATTGTCCTTCTCCATGTGGTTTTTGATTCACCAGTTTTCTCTTCCCCTCGAGTTGCCAAGTCAAGGCAATCATGCAAGATGATTGGGTTCCTTTCCCAATGCATGTCCAATCCAATTCCATCTTTTTCTTTTTACTTCTTGGCTTATCCTGGGATACTGGGTTATTTTGTTGAGTTCATCCATTGGCTACCCTATCTGCATAATTTTCTTCAGGCCTTTGTACTGAAAAGAATCCAGTTTCCTCTCATCACTATTGTTCATTTTCCAAGGTTCACAGCAATAAAGAAGTACAGGTCTTACCGGCGTTTTGTAGAGTTTGATTTTTGTATCCCTTCCAAACTGTTTTGATCGTCATACTTTGTCCAATTTGATAAAAGCACTTCTGGCTCTATTGATTCTGCTTATCATATCTTCCCCTCCACCATCTTCTTTACTGACCATTACACCTAGATAGGTGAACTCATCCACGTCTTCAATGTCCTTTTCATCTATTTGAATAGGGTCAGTCTTCTTGTTGTTCAATCGCAAGGCCTTAGTCTTCTTCTCGTTGGTCTTTAATCCCACTCTCTTTGCAAGACTTGACATTTTGTTGGTTTTCTGTTGCATCTGTGGTTGGCTGGAAGACAGTAAAGCAATGTCGTCAGCATAGTCCAGGTCTTCAAAGCATGACGTTATTTGCCATCTTATCCCAATGTTGTTATTCATGGTGGTCTTCCTCATGACCCAGTTTATGATGAGTAGAAACAAGAATCCTGACATAACGCAGCCTTGTTTTACGCCTGTCTTTACTTGGAGCCATCCTGTCATTTCACCATCGCCCAGTACTGCACATTCACCATCTTTGTACATTAATTTGACTATGTTGATAATTTTGCCTGGTATGCCATACTGCCTCATGATCTCTCATAAACTGTCCCTATGAACTGAATCGAAAGCTTTTTCGAAATCGATGAAGTTTATATACAAAGAAGATTGCCATTCTAAGCACTTATCAGTAATGTTTCTCAAGATGAATATTTGTTCGGTGGTATTTTTACCTTCACGGAAGCCTGTTTGTTCAGGTCTGAGTTTCTTATCAATACCATTTTGCATCCTGCTATGATTCTTCCTAGCACTTGACTTGTTATAGGTAGAAGTGTTATTCCCCTCCAGTTTCCACATTCAGATAGATCTTTCTTTGGTAACTTAGCAATCAGTCCTTTCTTCTAGTCATGATATCTTTTCTCTTGATCCCAAATATCATTTATAATACTGTGCAGTTTGCCTGAGGATGTTTCAATGTCTGCCTTCAATAACTCTGGTGTTATCATGTTAACTCCTCCTGCCTTCCCATTTTTTAATTTTCTGATTACATTCTTGATTTCTGTTTTGCTTGCAGGGCTGGTGTCAATGGTCTGCACCTCTGGAATTACAATATTTTCCATTTCCACTGGATTGTGTGGGGTGTGTCTATTTAATACTAACTCTTTTACTTGTTTCAGTCACTTGACTGCGGCCATGCTGGAGCACCGCCTTTAGTCGAGCAAATCGACCCCGGGACTTATTCTTTGTAAGACCAGTACTTATTCTATCGGTCTCTTTTGCTGAACCGCTAAGTGACGGGGACGTAAACACACCAGCATCGGTTGTCAAGCAATGCTAAGAGACAAACACAAACACACAAGCACATACACACGCATATATATATATATATATATATAATATATACATATATACGACAGGCTTCTTTCAGTTTCCGTCTACCAAATCCACTCACAAGGCATTGGTCGGCCCGGGGCTATAGCAGAAGACACTTGACCAAGATGCCACGCAGTGGGACTGAACCCGGAACCGTGTGGTTGGTTAGCAAGCTACTTACCACACAGCCACTCCTTCTTCAAAATATGTTCTTTCCATCTTGTCTTTTTTTTCTCTTGTTATCTGTTATGATTTTACCCTGTTTATTCTTGATATCACTTGATGCTTGACGTGGTTTTTCATTACATATTGTTCTGGTTATTTCATATAGTGTTTTCATTTGACCATTATTAGCTGCTCTTTCAGCATCGTTTGCAAAATTCTCTACTCATTTATACTTGATTTGACATCTCCTTCTTTGGCTTTGTATTCCATTTGCACCTGCTGTTTTAATTCTGATAGACTTGGCATTTTCAGTTTTAATTTTGAGGTGTTTTCTCTCTTCAACCTTTTCCCAAGAGTCTGGTCCTATCCACGGTTTTCGATTCTTTTTTTTTACACCAAGTACTTCTTTGGCTGTCTGGTTGAATGCTTTATCGAAGTTTTTCCATTTCTCTTCTATGTCAGTATCATCTGGAATTGCCTCAAGCAAAGCAAATTTATTCTTCAGTTTCATAGTGAACTTGCTTTTGATTATTTGATTTTGTAGTTTGCAAGTGCCATATCTTGTTCTTGGGTTTGTCTTTGTCTTGTACAGGTGTTTTCGAAGTTTCAACTTCACTTGTGACCTTACAAGCTGATGACCACTTACAACATCAGCGCCTCTCATGACCCGGGTATCTTTTATTGATGAGCAGTATTTACATTTGACGAGTGTATGATCAATTTGATTTGTTGTTCTTTTATCTGGAAAGGTCCAGGTGTTTTCGTGAATGTCCTTGTGTGGGAATATAGTTCCATAAATGACGAGATCATTCATTCCGCAGAATTCTACAAGCCCTTCGCCATTACTGTTGATGATTTCTGTTCCATGTTTACCCATTATTTTCTCATTCCCCTTATTATTTGCTCCAGCCTGGGCATTCATATCTCCAATATGACCATATGTTTGTGCACATTCTCGACAACAGTTTGCAGTTGTTCAAAGAGAGTGTCTTTCACCTCATCCTCTGCATATCAATAAACGGAACAATACTGGGCTTAGTAAATTAATCTGGTATCTAAAAGGATCATAACAAACAATTTAATTTGGAATGGAACATTCTCTATATTTCTTTACCTTATGACAAAGGTAAATCTTTTTGCTCCCTATTTAATAATGAAATGCTTTTTATCCTATTCTCAAAGAATCCCCTTGTAAACACGTTTATAGAACGCGTTTATCGTTGCAAGCATTGGCAGAAACATTAGTTCCTGGAAGTGATTTCTACCATTCTATAAAATTCGACCTTTGACTGTCTTCTTACATTGCACTTTCACTAAATGTACGAGGGGCGTTCAATAAGTAATGCCCCTGACCCACTTCCCATAGCAGTAGAGCAACGAAACTTGGCACAGTTATTAGTCTTTTCTACATAGCAACCACCCAGAGTAGTACGCATTTCTCCCATTGTTTGATTGCAGCTCTGGAGACCGTTTTTGTAGAAGACCCCAGCTTGGTCCTCCAACCTGAACGTGACTTCAGAAATCAAGGCTGCATCATCTGGGAAACGCTTTCCTTTCAAAACAGCTTCATGACTGGGGAAGAGGTGAAAATCAGAGGGTGCAAGGTCAGGAGAGTAGGGGGATGGGGGAGGAGTTCATAGCATACGCCTGTGCTTCTGATCTGGCGACAAGCGAGTTGTGGACCGGAGCGTTTGTCCTGCAGAGGAGGATGTCTTGCTGATTTTGCCCCGCCTCTTGATTTTGATAACTTCTCTTAATTTCCTCAAAAGTGAAGCATAATAGGCTCCTGCAATTGTGGTACCCTTTGCCCAGGAAATCTTTCATCACTACTCCGTCCTGGTCCCAGAAGACTGTGAGCATGACCTTGCCAGCGGAGGGCTGCATCCTTGCCTTCTTTGGAGGGGGTGAGTCACGGTGCTTCCACTGCATTGACTGGGCTTTGGTCTCTGGATCATCGTGATGGGACCCAGGTTTCATCCTGTGTAATCAGTCTTTTGAAAAATTTTGACTCATCTTCTTGGCACATCTCCAAATTCACCCTCGAGCACTCAACGCGTTCTTGCTTCTGGAAAGGCGTGAGCAACCTGGGAATCCATCTGGCAGACACCTTTTGCATATGCAAATGGTCATGAATGATAGTTTCCACAGACCCGGTACTAATCTTGACCTCATGGGCTATCTGGCGAATATTATGCGTCGATCTTCCAAAATGGCAGCCTCAACTTGACGGACAGATGCCTCATCAATGGCAGAAAGGGCGACCAGATCTGGGAGCTGTTTCCACAGAGTTCCGACCATGTTTGAATTCACGATGCCAGCGTTTTACAAGGTCATATGATGGGGCATCATCACCATAAGTTACTTTCATTTCATCAAAAGTCTCCCGTGGTGTGCGTCCTTTCAAATACAAAAACCAGATCACTGCTCGACACTCAACAGGCTCCATTTCACACTTGACTCGGTTCAAACACCTGTAAATCAGAAACCACAATTTGCCACTT
>NC_042999.1:161393938-161396438 GCF_006345805.1 Octopus sinensis | reverse complement strand
ATTGATGACCTGTTTTCTCTCTCTCTGTAGTTTCTTTCACTTCGCCAGAAGCGATGATCCTGAACTATTCTTTGGGATTATATTAAGTTGACTGAGCATGTTATGGGGAGCGTTCATCCAGGATATATAGGGATATAGTGTAATGGATTATAAACAGTGACTTTACCTTCTATATCTTACTTTTTTGCTATTTTATATGGCGTCCCAACCTTTTCTACAACTCTGTTAGTCAACATACGTTCTGGCTACATCAGTTTTAAGAATGTATATACGTACATTCACTATGTACTGTTATATTTAAGACATTATACAGATATACAAAATGTTATATTTATTTTTATATATGACTACACACGTACATACAGTCACACATATTCACACACAACACACACTTATATAATTTTGTGTATATATATATGAATGTATAAATACATATATACATATGCGCATGTATGTAAATATATATGTGTGTGTACGTGTGTGTGCGTGCGTGTACGTGTGTGTTTGTGTGTATGTTTGTGTGTGTGTGTGTATGTACGTGTGTGTGTGTGTGTGCGCGCGCACGCAGACTTACGCACATACACTCACATCAGTATGCATACAAATGTGTTTTATAAGATATGGATTTAGAAAATCACAGAAAGCTCCTGTTACGGACTCGGCTATCAGTCCACATAGAAATCAATTAAAAAGTTGTTTAATATAGAGTGTCCATATAACTGAAAATCCAGAAGGTCGGATCGATGAAATTATTTCAGGAGGAGTATTTAAAACCACAAAGACTGGATGTTTGAGAAGTGAATATATATTTATTTAATCATGTTACTTCCATAGGATTAGCCCGTTTCGCAACCTTACTCATATAGGCGCAGGGGTGGCTGTGTGGTAAGTAGCTTGCTAACCAACCACATGGTTCCGGGTTCAGTCCCACTGTGTGGCATCTTGGGAAAGTGTCTTCTACTATAGCCTCGGACCGACCAATGCCTTGTGAGTGGATTTGGTAGACGGAAACTGAAAGAAGCCTGTCGTATATATGTATATATATATATATGTGTATATGTGTTTGTATGTCTGTGTTTGTCCCCCTAGCATTGCTTGACAACCGATGCTGGTGTGTTTACGTCCCCGTCACTTAGCGGTTCGGCAAAAGAGACCGATAGAATAAGTACTGGGTTTACAAAGAATAAGTCCTGGGGTCGATTTGCTCGACTAAAGGCGGTGCTCCAGCATGGCCGCAGTCAAATGACTGAAACAAGTAAAAGAGAGAGTAAAAGAGTAAGAGTATAGTATTAACTTCAGTATGGAAAAAATGTGCGTACATTTTTGCATTGATAAATATGCTCAGCATTATACAATACAATTATATACTCACAAATGAATGCAGAAAAAGTTAGATTATCGGATCACCGGAACACCATGGTTACATCAACAATTCAACTCACGTGGTTAAATAAATATATATTCACCTTTCATACCTCCTGACATTATATTTTCTGTATGTATGTATGTATGTATGTATGTAATTATGTATGTATGTATGTATATATGTATGTATGCATGTATGTATGTATGTTTGTATGGATGTATGTAGTATGAGGATGTATGTATGTATGTATGTATGTAGCATGTGAGATGTATGCGGATGCATGTATGTATGTATGTATGTATGTATGTATGTGTGTATGTATGTAGTTATGTATGTATGTATGCATGCATGTATGTATGTATGTATGTATTATGTATGTACGTAGTGTGTATGTGTGTGTATTTATGTCTGTCTGTTTGTATGTACATACATATGTATGACTGTATACTAGTAGAATTAGTAGCCGCCTTTGCCCGACTTTATTAATATCTAAAATAAACACGATCACACGAATTCCCTATATTTCTGAGAAATTCCTTTATAAAGATACTGACAATCTTTACCTGTCCTGAGAATGTTGATAGAATAAAGCTTATGTCTAAATTCCTGGGTATTATTCCACAAAATATAGATGTATTTTCATGTGTGGTTTTGTTTTGTATTACGTGATGTAGTGCATTGTAATTACGTCTGAGGTGGCAAGAGAGCCAATATAACAGTTGGAGTCGTAAGGTTTGTAACTTTCGTTTGCAATCTAATATGTCATTATCAATTTGTTCGCGGTTTATATACTTGTTGTCCGTTATTGACAAGAGGGGTTTTAATTTTAGTATTTTTGTGGTATATTATTGTGTTAATTTATGACTTCGAGCTATTTTGATAATGTGTTCATCTATTTGATAATTCATGTACATTTGATTAATGTAATACAATTTATGCGTAATGTGTGTTGTTTTAACTTATTACGCTTATTTGTATCTGGATTACAAAAAAAAAAATGCATATAAAAAAATGCGCAGGAGTGGCTGTGTGGTAAGTAGCTTGCTAACCAACCACATGGTTCCGGGTTCAGTCCCACTGCGTGGCATCTTGGGCAAGTGTCTTCTGCTATAGCCCCGGGCCGACCAATGCCTT
>NC_042999.1:161371438-161381438 GCF_006345805.1 Octopus sinensis | reverse complement strand
CTCAGAAGGGGCTAAACATAAAGGGGACAAACAAAGGGATTAAGTCGATTACATCGACCCCAGAGCGTAACTGGTACTTAATTTATCGACCCCGAAAGGATGAAAGGCAAAGTCGACCTCGGCGGAATTTAAACTCAGAACGTAACGGAAGACGAAATACCTATTTCTTTACTACCCACAAGGGACTAAACACAGAGGAGGACAAAATAAGGACAGACCAGGGATTAAGTCGATTATATCGACCCGGCTAACTGGTACTAATTTAATTGACTCTGAAAGGATGAAAGGCAAAGTCGACCTCGGTGGAATTTGAACTCAGGACGTAACGGCAGACGAAATACGGCTACGCATTTCGCCTGGCGTGCTAACGTTTCTGCCAGCTCGCCGCCTTATTTTATTTCTGTTTTATTTCTGTAGAATCTCACCAATTTGTCAATCAATGGGTGAAAGAAAGGGCTCTGTTCTGTCTGGGAAAAGACTAGAACAAGCAGTTTTCGGTGGCATTTGATTGTCAATCTTTACAGTTTCCATTCTGTCCTGAAGACGATAGTTTTCAATTCGAAAGTTGTTATTCCTATCGAATGAGGCTGCCGCTGTTGGTAGTATTCTAGTTGATTGATTTTTATTCAATTTTATATATTCCTCACAAAGATTTTCTCTTGCTTGAGAGCGTACGTCAGTTTTCCACAACTAGTGTTTTTGAGGGACTTGAACATATATTGATGCAGTCAAATGTCTGCCAAGTTGCTTCGTTACCTGAAGAAGTGTCTGTGAAAGACCAGTCGATAAACGATAGGCCATGTATTATTACTTCCAAATTTACTTTATGCAAACCAGCATTGTCAAATGGATATGCTGAGGGTTAGCTTGCTTGGTTTAGTCATAAGATTCTAGATTCTAAAAACTAAGGCTACGGTGAATAATGTATCGTATGTATATATGTATATATATTTACACAAACACAAATGCATACATACATAATTTATATACAAACACATATATTTATTAATATTTAGTAGAAGTAACAGTGTCTCAAGGGCCAAGACTTTCTCGCGTTAGCACTTATCAATCTATATACATATAAACCTATAAAATTTAAACACACACGTATCTGCCTATATATGTGTATGTGCGCGCGCGCGAGTTTGTGTGTTTGTGTGTATGGGCGCGCGCGTGCAGTCGCAGTATGGCTGAACGGGACAACACAACTTCGGGATAACACATGCTTTGTAAGTGAAGCTAGCTAAATGAGAAATGTATAAGCCTGGCAATCTAGAGTCAATAAAATCTTGGAAGGCCTGTTTTACAACATCATCGGAATTAAATTTTTTCCCTATCAAAAGTTATCCAAATTCTGGAAGAGGTGGTAGTCAGTGGGGGTAAGATCAGGTGAGTATGGTGGATGATGGGGAACTTCCAACTCCAACTCCTGTAGTTTTGCCAATATCATTTTTGTGATGTGCGGGCTGGCGTTGCAATAAAATAGGAGTGGACCTGTTGACTAATCTAGGCTGTTTTTTTAAAAAAATTCTGCATTATTTGGTCCAGTTGGCTACAGTATACTGTGGTCATGATTGATGAGCCAGGTTTAATGAAATCATAGTGCGCCAGACCACCAAACACACACCATCAGCTTCTTTTGATGAATTTTGCTTTTTGGATTGTGTTTTGGTGGCTCGTCTTTGTCCAGCCATTGTGCTGAACATTTATGTTTCTTGTACTGGATCCATTTCTCATCACAAGTTACAATTCGATTCAAAAATGATTCATTTTTGACACGAGAAAGTAGCATAATGCAGGCTTCCAAACATTGCTGCTTCTGATTTTCTTTGAGTTCATGTGGAACCTACTTATCCAACTTTTTCACTTTACCGATTTGAACTAGGTGAGTCAATATTATTTGCTTGCTAACACCAAACAACAACGATAACTCACGGACCCTTTAAGATGGATCTGACTCGACGGTGGCTTTCAGTTCGTCATTATCCACCTTTGTTTCTGGTCGAACGCGTTGCTCATTTGTGAGGACAAAGTTACAAGAACGAAATTTTGCAAACCAATTTGATACTGTCTGCTGTGTATTAACATTAGAATGAAATAATCCATTAATATTCTGAACTGTCTGTGATGCTGTATTTCCAAGAAAGGACTCATATTTTCAAAACTGTACGAATTTCCGACTTATCCATCTCTAAACAAAAATACCAAAAAACTATTTGTAAATACTTTATAAAGCGTAAAATGAGTTAAAGAAATAGATGTGTCAGCTTTCTAACAAAAAATAAAGATTGTCAAACTATAATATTGGCGCAAAATGAGCAGCTGTCAAAGTTTACCATATCCCTTACTAGAAATTTCATACTTGAGACCTAATATATTTTGGTGTATTTTATTTATTCTTTTAGTTTATGTTATATTATACTATTAAATTTTAGTATTTTGTAATATACTGGTGTAACATTCTATGATTTGCGGAGGACTTTTCTCTGCAGTTAATGATGGTAAGATATAATACAATATGGTATTTACATTTATATATATTTTTAGTTATTTATAACAATATTTTATTGTTATAATATATTGTTTATATATATATATATATATATATATATATATATATATTTGTTCTACATACATACACACACACACACACACACATATATATATATATATATATATATATATATATATATAGATATATATATATATATATATATACCTTCGAAACACGCAATGAGTCGAAACAGGGGCAGCTGAAGAAGGGGAATGTTCCTTGTGTTGTTTGTCTTGTACTCTGTTTTTTCGTTGTTAAAAAAAGGTCCGTTCCTTGTTTTGTTTTTTTTTTGTTTTCGTTTCTCGTTTTGTTCTACATTTATTTGTGGTGTCCTGTACTCATATATGCATGTATATATACATATATATGTAGGTATGTACGTAAATACATATATATGTAGGTATGCACGTATATATGCATATATCTATATATTTATAATATATGTATATATGATATTTTTGTGTATATATATGCCATACTTATATATATATCTATATACAATAAAGGGTGGAATATAATTAATTTAATAAAATTAATCAATTTCACTTAGTAGATTTATCGGTATGGATTTAACCCTTAATTATAATTATATATCTATATATATATATGTCATATTTTTATATTTTTCTTATATCCTTACATCCTTTAAAATTTTTTCACAATGTTAGAATTTTTTTATATGATTATATTTTTAAATAAGTTTATCTGTTATTGAACAAATAATCTAATTTTTTTTCTTGCCTTTAATCCCTGGTTTTCAGTCAATAGAAAATGTGTCCCTCTTTCTCGGATGAAAGCTTAATGCAATTAGGGTTCATTGTTTGAATGGTTTTATCATGACCACCTTAAAGTTTGCTAGGACGAACTATTATGAAGATTCTATCATATAAAAGTACTCTACTTTTTTAGGGCTTAAATTGGTTTATATATCCTTCTCATCTTACTTGATCTTTATATCCGTTTCTAAATTTAATTTAAAAATTTTTTTATATATAATATAACAATATATAAATTTTGCTAAATTTTGGTTATATTTTCCCCCTCTACCCTCAATGCCCATTTATCTCGTTGTGATGTCCTTTGTTTTCTATTTTAGGCTCCTTTAACTGATAATAATAAAATAGTTTATGTCACCCCTACCCACCCTCATTCTGGGCATTTACCACAATCTTACTGACTTCTTCTGAGATTTGTTTCTTTATGTGGTCATATGGAATTTATAGCCATAGTAAATTAGGGGTTTGGGAGAGTATCTGTCTGTAATTAATTTATCATCATCAGCTAGAACTTAACTGTCAGCTCCAAGTGGTCTTAATTTTTAGTGGATGTAGTATACTAGCTGCATTATACCTTTTGACTGTGATAAAATTGTAGCTATACTACCATCTCATGACCCCCACTGTTATTCTCTTCTGCCACTCCAAATTATAGTTGGGGTATTTTCTCCCTAAGTTCATTCTGCTACAATTAAATCAGCTAGCATGTAATTCACTTACTCTCTAGTTCTGATGAAATATTTGCTAAAGATTATAACAGAGTATCCTGTATCCTGAAAACCTGTATGACCTTATGCATCCAAAGAAGGTGATGTATTTCAAATTGATGTAGCGCTTGCATTGTTCGATTAAATGAAGCCGCCTGAAACGGCCGTAATGCATCCTTGGCATCCTTGTTACTTATTTGCTTTTTATTCACCTTATTTCGAGCTGTGCAGATAATACCAGACAGACTCGGTGCCTCAACTTAAGTACCTAATTCAACTGAATCTTAATTAATTCTATATACATTAACGTATATTTTTCATTGTTTGCTTGTATTCGTTATTGGACTGCGGCTCTTCCTTGAAGGGTTTACTTCACATCAGTACTTACATTTTACATCTAGCATTTATTTTATCGGTTTCTTTTCTCGAACCTTTACTTTGCGAGATGTAAACAAACCAACAACGGTTATCAAGCGGTGGGGAGTGGACAAGCATAAAAGCACGCTCATACAATGAAATAAGCACGCATACAAACATATACGCACGATACACTATCGTAGAATACTTAGCTGACTCCGGTTAAACCGTTCGGGTTCTGGTTCAATTTCAGCTTCCACGAGGATTGGATCTAGGACAAGATAACGAGCAGGAAGGCCAGTCTTACCTAGAAATGAGCTGAGGGAAAGCTATCCTTGAAAACTTGAGCAAAGGTTATGAACGTTTACATTGTCTCTCTTATCAATTACTGTCGTGCTTTGTCCTAACTATAGTATCATTACATTAAAACATTTGCTGGTTTTGCTTCCTGGAACGTATTCCACTAGTCGGGCCGTCGATCAGCTACTAGCAGAGCCGCATGATGGACTAAGTATGCTGTGACTACAGATAACAGGCAGGTGCCCTGGATGTGCCACCTACACAAATTCTTAGACTATGAGCAAGTGTAGTCTCCGTTTGTGCGTTCATATATGTATGCGCGAGTGCGACCGCAATTTATTTGCTCTATTTACATGTGGTATCCTCCTGCATAAACCTTCATATATATTTGGTATTGTATCATTTAGTGATTTGTTTTTTTTTACTATACTGGACTGGATGAAGGGTCTGTGTTGATGGCCTTCGTAGATCATCCGTTTCTGTTGAGAATTATGTTGTTAATTTTCTTCTTGAATAGTTTGCAAGTTGACGTTTGCAGGAAGCTTGTGAAGAGGTGGTATTCCTAAAAGCCGATGTGCTAGAGGTGGGGTAACAGAGGAAGGACTTGTGCAATGCCTAGTCGGGGACACAATATGGGTGGTGAGAAGAGAGTTGAGGAAGTCTGGAGTGACTGAGGTGGCACTACATCAAACTGCTCCGTAGTGCAGAGAGCACGATTGTTGTAGAAAAGATAGAGAAAGTGTATACAGCATATCAGAGGTTATGTCGGAGAGCGGCTCCCTGCCAATCAACCGGTTGGTAATTTTCAAGACGTGATATTATATATATATATATATATATATATATATTATATATATATATATATATATATCTATATAAATATAAATATAAATATAAATAATGCATATGTTTTATTTATTAATTTGTTATTATATGACGGAACGCACGCATCCATTTCTAAGTAAGTTTTATCTATCTATCTAACTATCTATCTATCTATCTATCTATCTATCTATCTATCTATCTATCTATCTATCTATCTATCTATCTATCTATCTATCTATCTATCTATCTATCTATCTGTCTGTCTGTCTATCTATCTATCTATCTATCTATCTATCTATCTATCTATCATCTATCTATCTATCTCCGATCTCTCTCTCTCTCTCTCTCTCTCTCTCTCTTTATATATATATATATATAAATATATTCAGATGAATATGGTATTTAAGTTGAGGCACCAGAATTTGTACGGTATTATCCATACAATTTCAAAATGAAGTGATTAAAATCGAAATAAGCAAGAAGGATATCCAGAGGTAATGCAGTACGATCATCTCAAGCAACTCCATTTGATTGAACAATGCATTCATTACATCAATTTAAATGCAGAGCAATCCTCAGCTGCATAAAGACATAGAATTTAATTAAATTAAAACAGATGGACACATTAAAATAATTTTATCGAAAATCTCCAAGAAGGTAAGGAGATAGACACACACATATATATATATATATATATGAAAACTCTATAAAATGGTCAAAACTACTCACACAGGAACTTAGTTTGATTTGAAAACCCCACTAGAATGGGAGAAAGGGCTAATGATCTAAGTGATAGAATATATATATTTAAAAATGTAATATATCAAATAAATTACTGTAAATATAAACCATCCGATTTTCTGAGTACCTCATTTCTTCTAATATATATATATATTATATATATATATATATATATCTATATATATGAGCATATATATATATTATATTATTACATACATAAATACATATGTAAACAGCAAATTTATCCCGTTGACATTAGTTTTACCATACACCGTTTAACTCTCTTCATCTTTTTTCCTCTTACCTCTCCCACTCTCCTTCTTTTTCCCCCTCTCTGCATTCTCCAACCTTCTTCACTACAGGCCTTCCCTCTCTGCACCACCAACACCATCACAACAACCATTATCAGCTGTTTACAGCTTTAGTGAATAGGGATCAACGAGAGCAGAGGTGGCAGTACGTAGTGGTGGTGTTGGTCAAAGTTGCATCCCAGTAGGGTGTCAAATGACTATGCAGCAGATATCGAATAGTTTTCAGTTGATACTTGATCCACAACAATATTTCACTCCATCCATCCCCTTTTCTAGTCCCTTTCGTCTCCCTTTATACCTCGCCGTTTATCTTACGATGGTCCTTTCTATCTTTCTTTCCGCTTTTTTTCAGATATATTATGAGTGATATGTTTACGCATGCGTAATCATATATATATATATCTATATTATATATATATATACATACATACATATATATATATATATATATAATATATATATATATTATATATATGCGTGCGTGTGTGTGTTTGTTGTGTTTGTACGTATATATAGTTATGCATTTAATTATTTGGGATTAGGATTCGACCTTTTCACACATGTAAATGACCACCGGTCATTCCTGGACAGAACGTAAGCCCCGAATGACTAGAAATAGTCAACAAGGACCCCCTAGAGCTGCGATTACTCGTCAATTTATTTTAACGAGCCGTTAACGAACCCACTGGTGAAATCACGCAATCACGAAGTCTCTGGTCATTTATCGCAATTCGATCCTAGAAAAAGGAAAGAATAAAAGAATGACTCTAAGGAATGAGGACGCTTTCTGTTTAACCTATATGTTGATTCCTTACTTGACCAACTTAAAAATATCCAATAGAAATTTAAGGCTGTCCCTCCTCATTTGAATACTGGTCAAACTTACATTGTTAATGAATGTGTTATACACATGTATTATAGAATGCATCTTATACAAATATTTCAAAAATCTATGGAAGGCCAGAATGACAAACTGAACTGGCTTGTTATTACACGATCAAACCTTCTACCCTTGTGCCCTTGTGTTCATATCATATACAAACTATACGTAAGCTGCCTGAAATAATTTCTCTGACGATTGACGAACAGGGGAGGATGTGGGGATGCATCGAACCATTTTTGTTAAATCAAACTGTACTGTTTGAAATTAGAAAACACTGTAGAAGTCTTGTGGCGATTTAGTCCTGATTACAGAAAGGCATTTGACTTCAGTCACTCAAGTCACTACAGTTGGCAAACGTACATGCGAAATTGGTTGCTGCCATCGAAAAGCTAAGGAAGACTTGGTAAACAATTCTTACTTTTGCAACTGAAAGTGGAACGGTTGTCATTGCTGTTTTCAATATTTCTACATTCTACAAGGAGGTGAGCTCGCAGAATCGTTGGCACGCCGGAAAAAGTCCTGAGTGGCATTTCGTCTGTCTGTACATTCTTGAGTTCAAATTCCGCCGAGGTCGACTTTATCGTTCATCTTTTCGGAGTTGGTAAAATAAGTACCAGTTGAGCACTGGGGTCAATGTAATCTATTTACTCCAACCCGAAATTGCTGGCCTTGTGCCAAAATTTAAGACCAATATTTTAACAGGAATATTTCAAAGAAATGCCCTCCTCCACCGACGCTTGACAGCTGGTGTTAGTTTGGTGTTTACGTCTCCGTAACTTAGCGGTTTAGCAAAACAGATCGTTAGAATAAGTACCGGATTTAAAAAAAAATAAAATACTGGGATCGATTTATTCGATTAAAATTCTTTTAAGGCACTGCCCCAGCATGGCCGCAGTGTAATGATTGAAACAAGAAAAGGTGCAAGGAGAAACAGAGAAAGATTACAGTAATGCAGCATCAAGCTATTGTTGTCGCTGCTGCTGTTGGTGGTGATGATGGTATTCGTTTTAATGCTCTCTCTTGTGGTGGTAGTGGTGGTGATAGTGTTGTTGTTGCTGTAGTAGTAGCAGCAGTAAGTGATATTTTGTTGTTGTTGTTGTGGTTGTTGTTGTTCTTCAACCCCCAAGACGGCCTTGGTTGAGCAAACTTATGACCTCCTGTTATGGCTAGAATGTCCGTTTAGACTTATAAGTTGGCCAATATTAGATTATTGGACGAGTTTAATCAATGAGCCCTTCTCTTTTTATTATGATAGGATGTGATTTGATAGAGACTTCGTTGCTATTTCTAGCAAATCTTTCGCGCGTTAGTAATGATTGTGGTTGTGATTGTGATGACGATTGGAATGGTTGAGTAATGATAATGGCGGTGCCGTGGGGAGGATGATTGCTTGTGATAATGATGCTGATTGTGGTGGTCGTAGTTGTGATAATAGTAGTGGTGGTGGTGGTGGTGGTGGTGGTGGTTGGTGGTGGTGGTGGTGTGGTGGTGGTGGTGGTGGTGGTGGTTGGTGGTGGTGGTGGTGGTGGTGGTGGTGGTGGTGGTGGTGGTGGTGGTAGTAATCCTGGGTGTGATGCCGGTGGGGGAAGTTTGCGGCTGCAATAATAGACGTTGGATAAGTTATGGGTCATTTACAAGTGATTGTTTTTTCTTCTCTTTCTATTTGCGTTGTTCATTCTTTCGTAAAAACCAAAAAATGAAAAAAATTTTTAAAAAAGGAGGCAAACCGTACACATAGGCGCACATACAGACACACATCCATGCATCAAGAATATAGGATTGATAATCCCTTGGAATTTCATTTAGGTTCGCGCCCCGCTTGTTTCCATCCAATCGGGCCGTAATCGGGGAGAAAAAAAGAGCAAGGATGTTTAACAGTAAAAACCAACCACGGTGAGTACAATGAAATATAATAAAATACATTAGGAAGCAATACGCGACGAGACAGGAAACTACGTAGAGCCGGGCGGGGAGTGTTCTATGAGGGTGTGGTGCCACAAGGACCAGAGCCTAAAAACAACAACAAAAACAAAAATAAAAGACAACTAGAAGAACAAATAAAGGCAACAACAATTACGGGAACAACAACAAAACATCATATGCTGGCCAATTGGGGATTATTGAGATAGTGTATTAACATTATATTGTATAATTGAATCACTGGCTGTTCTTTGTCAAGCTAGATCAAGAGTCACGTCCCAAGGGACTTGAACATATATTAAGCTTTAAACCTTGTAATAATGGCAGCTTTTTTTTTTATTTTACTTTTCTCCCCACCACCCTTTTTCATTTGTATTTTTTTACTTGCTATTTTGACCCTTTACGAATGCTATTTTATTTCATTTTATAATTTTTTTTTTTTTTTTTTTTGGATTACTTAGTGAGATGGTTGACTCGTTGGCCGGTTGGTAGTGGACTTGTTTGATTAGTTTGTGTATATGTGTTCATATTTTGCGTATTTGCGCGCGTGTGTGTGTGTATGTGTGTGTGTGTGTGTGTGTGTGTGTCGGAGCGTGTATGAAGCTATATGCGTGTAGTTTATGTGC
>NC_042999.1:161351438-161366438 GCF_006345805.1 Octopus sinensis | reverse complement strand
TCGTTGCTAAAACAATTTACAATGCCATCCGCAGAAAAGACTGTCCTGAAATAAACTTAGAAAATCCCTCTGTTATGGAATACATTCATATACACCAACTCAAGGAATACTGGTGGAATATTCCCATCAAAACTTCTGTCAAATGTAAGCATAACAAGCCGGATATGGTTGTTTGGGATAGAGAGGCAAAGGTATGTACCACCATAGAGGTTGGCTGCCCTGCAGATATAAATAACTCTTTGAAAATCAAAGGAAAAGAGTATATCTATGGACAACGTTTTCGAAACCTCCAGCTTCTATGTCCAAACTATGAATTCATATTCATACCAATAATAATTGGAGCACTAGGTTTTGTTAGAAAATGCTTAAAAGAGAATCTGGATAAACTGGGATTTTCACAAAGAGAAATTGACCGGTTGATTTTTACAAGTGCAATCTGTGAGTGGGACAGTAAAAATATGCAAGACTTTTCTCAAGTTCCAAATGTGAATTTGTCTGCGTTAACTACATTACAAAGATGGACCCTTGTATCATTGTTGGAAAGCGGCTCTCTCCTCTGTGGAAGATTTATAATGATTAAAAAAATAGAACACACACACACACACACACACACACACACACACACACACACACACATACACACACATATATATATATATTTATGCAAACATGCAAGCATACATATATGTATATATATATATATATATGTGTGTGTGTATGTGGTATATATACATATGTAAGTATATATAGATGCATATAATATATATTTTTGTGCATATATATATATATATACGCATATTTACATATATACATATATATATGTATATACACGCATACATATATACATGCATACACACACAGAGACACACACAGACACAGACACACACACATGCACACACACACAGACACACACACACACACACATATATATATATATGTATATATATATATAGAGAGAGAGAGATGGTAGAAGAGCGTAACTTCGAAACATCGACGAGTCTTCCATCTTACCTTGAGCGTCAAACTAACACACTTTGTTATTCCCTAACCTGTCTCTAATGTTTTTTTAAACAACTTGAAAACACATAAACGGACACACACACACACACACTTATTAGTTGAAATATGATTGAACTTTTAAAGACAATTTCACTTCTTCCATCGCTCACTCCGCTATCAGCTCACAGACTGCAACCACGATACTTTGGACCAAAAGGAGCGGCAATCCGAGAATCAAGTACAGAGGGTAATCCGGGGATTGATATGAACAACGATACCTTGTTTCACGTACATTTCACCAAGACGGTGGTAATGTGCAGGCGAATGAAAGCATGGATTCTGAGAACCTTCTGAACTATGCTGGTTCTATGGTAGACATTTGTACTCAGCCGTCTGGACTACTGTTCTCAACAGTGGTCACCCTGCAGTGTCAAATTAATGGTGGAACTAGAGACAATTCAGTGGTGCTACATCATGAAGATTACACCAATGGAACAGCTGAGCTACTGAGAGAGACTGAAAGAGCTGCGACTCTACAGCCTGGAGCGAAGACGGGAGAAGTATGCAGTGATATACGTATACTCTTTTACTCTTTTACTTGTTTCAGTCATTTGACTGCGGCCATGCTGGAGCACTGCCTTTAGTCGAGCAAATCGACCCCGGGATTTATTCTTTGTAAGCCCAGTACTTATTCTATCGGTCTATGTTGCCGAACCGCTAAGTGACGGGGACGTAAACACACCGGCATCGGTTGTCAAGCAATGCTGGGGGGACAAACACAGACACACAAACATATACACACACACTTATATATATATACATATATACGACAGGCTTCTTTCAGTTTCCGTCTACCAAATCCACTCACAAGGCATTGGTCGGCCCGGGGCTATAGCATAAGACACTTGCCCAAGATGCCACGCAGTGGGACTGAACCCGGAACCATGTGGTTGGTTAGCAAGCTACTTACCACACAGCCACTCCTGCACCTATGGAAAATCCTGGAGGGGCTGGCACCAAACTTTTGTGTCGAGAGCTGTACCAGTCCCTGAAATGGACGTCATTGTACTGTTCCAAAAGTTCTAGCCACCCCGTCAAGACTGAGGACCATGTACTGCAATAGCTTGGGATTCAAGAGCCCACAGCTATTTAATACCTTGCTAAAACATATGAATGATCTTATTTGAAGGTCCCAAATGAACCTACATCATGGCATGAAACTCAAAAGAGGGCGGCAGTGTCAAACTCCCTTCTTCACCAGAAGCCAATCGCATAAAATTGGCCATTGAAAAGGTGATTACACTGTCGGTGCTCCAGCATAGCCGCAGCCTTTGGGCTGAAACATGCAAAAGAATAAAAGATATATACATATTCTTTTACACGTTTTAGCCGAAAGGCTGTGGTCAGGCTGGAGCAACGCCTGTATAACAACCTTTTCAATGGCGAATTTTATGTGATTCTTATGCGGTTGGCTTTTGGTGAAGGAAAGGGTTCGACACTGTAGCTCAACGACGTGGTTCGAGTTTCAGTCCCACTGCGTGACAAGTGTCTTCTATTATAGCCACAGGCCGACCAAAGCCCTGTGAGTGGGTTTGGTAGACGGAAACTGAAAAAAGCTCGTTGTATATATATATATATTATATATATATATATATATATATATATATATATATATATATATATATATATATATCGCAAAAGTGGCAGTATTATTACCGAGAGGTAATATTTATTCCCACTTAAACGTGGATGTATCAGAACAAACTTTGTTGTAGTAGATACCATGAGAGAAACACTCATATAGGCGTTTGGTACACGCTTGTTTATTTTGCTAGCAGGGAGATAAATCCCCACCAGCTCCAGCGCTGAGACCACCAGATCATGTGAATTTGACCTTTCTTGGTCTCATTAGTAATGGACACTAGACTGTTAGAGATGAAATAGCAG
Organism: Octopus sinensis; assembly: GCF_006345805.1. Classification (NCBI taxonomy): domain Eukaryota; kingdom Metazoa; phylum Mollusca; class Cephalopoda; order Octopoda; family Octopodidae; genus Octopus; species Octopus sinensis. The sequence goes on along the minus strand of NC_042999.1, from coordinate 161,363,492 downwards.
CGACTCATCTCTCCGTCAGCAATATATAGAAAATCAATGCTTGAACAGGAGCTGGTGTCGCGATTAGCAAGTGAGCCTGTTAAAAAATATATATTAGCGACAAAGACACTATTAATACTGTTATAGGGATAATGATAATATTAATGGAACACCTCCTCCCAGATGACGAGTGGTATGCGCTAGTCGTTACAAATACTGTGATGTAGGAGGTCGAGGAGTCGGCGAAGTAGGTCATAGATAGTCGTGTCTTTATTTGTCTGACTAACTATACTACAATACCGGAGTGGACGTTACAACAGCACGACGTTGGATTACAACAATGGAGACGAGGAATTAACAAACTCACGAGGATTAAACTAACTCACAAGGATTTACGAAACTCACAAAAGTATTTTGAGCGAATTTTACAGTATACAAAATGGAAGAATTATGGAAGAATTGTTGGCCAGTTTGTACTAGTTGTAAAAAGAGCAACAGCAATAGCTGAAAGAACAACAGCAACAAAAACAGCACCAACAACAAGAAGGATAACAACAACAATAACAATTACTATTACAGCAACAACAACTGCAAGAACAACAACAACAATTACTACTGCAAAAACAACAACACTTACTATTACAACAACAAATGCTGCAATTAACGAATAATAAGTCGTCCAAAAATGCTGAAAATTTTTTCTCGCCAGATTATGTTGCAAACTCAATAACGGAATTTAAGTATGAACCAGACGAAGGAGTTATCTTCGGGGCGTACTTTAGAAGATACGAACAGATCTTCTGTAAAGAGTGTAAAGATTGGAATGACAATATGAAAACGCGTTTAATCTTAAGAAAACTGGCGGCAGGAGAACATGAGCGTTGCAGAAATTACGTACTCCCGAAAAGACTTTCTGACATAAACTTTAGAAATACAACAGACATACTGTGTAGAATTTTTAGCGAGAAAGCTCGTTGTTCAATACACGCTGGAAATGTTTGAACTTAGAAAGAACTACATCACATATGCTGGTGGAGTTAACAGAGGATGTGAAAAATTCAAACTGGATGATTTAACGCCAGACATGTTCAGGGACTAACTGCAGAAAAAGATGCAGAAGTAAGAATAAGAATTTTCGCTAAGCTGGAACAAAACCAAGCTGTAACCTTACAACAAGTGTCAAAATAGTGTGAAAGAATGGTAAATCTAAGATACGACACTGAGAAAATTGAACATGAAGTTTGCTCACAAGTGAAACAAGTATGAAACAGGCAGAATAGAAATCAAGTGAATACTAAAATACAGTACAAACGACAAAAGTCAGGAAGCAAACCCATATTTTGCATGTGGAGGTCTACACCTGAGCAAAAACTGCCCATTTAAGAAAGTGGAATGTTTCTGTTGTGGAAAAATTGGACACGCAAAAGCGCACTGTAAAACCAAGATGACAAAACGTTAGGACAAAGAAAAAAGAATGAATAAGATGCCATCGAAAGAAATGGTAATGTGTCAAAGAGGAAATTCGTAAATGGGAAAATTGAAAATATAAGAGTAAAAATGCAATTAGATACTGGAGGTGATATTACCATTGTGGAGGAAGAACCTTGGAAGTATATCGGTGAGCCAAAATTAAGTAACTCTAGAACTGTAGCACACGGTGTTGCGGATAAAAGATTAGTCTTTGTAGGTGAATCTGTGTGTAATATAATACTTCATGACCAAATGAAAAAGGAAAAGGTATGTGTGTTAAAAAATTCAGTAAATTTATTCGGCACAGAATGGATGGAGCTGTTCAAAATGTGGAATACGCCTGTAAGTGTTTTGTGTAGTAATATAGTCGGTTCAGTTGAAGGTTCGACTGCGGTTGAGGGATTAAAACGAAAAATAAAACATTTATTCCCAAATGTTTTTTCGGGTGAATTGGGCTACTGCACGAAAACGAGGGCAAAAGTTGTAGTAAAGCAAAGTGCAACATCTGTATTTAAGTCAAAAAGTAATGTACCGTTCGCGGCACTAGAACAGGTAAATAAGGCACCTGAAAGACTTGAAAGCCTAGAAATAATCGAGAAGACGGACCACTCAAATTGGGCAGCATTTACAGTCTACGTAATAAAGAAAAATAAATTACGAGTTTTTGCAGATTTTTCAACGGGTTTAAATGATTGCTTAAACTCACACAGCTACCAATTTCTGAGTCCAGAGGAAGTGTTCTTAGAACTGAATGGAGGAAAATTCTTCTCAAAATTAGACCTGTTGGAGGCATACTTATAAATCAAAGTAGAAGATTCTCACACTTATTAACCATTAATACACACCGTAGCTTATCCAAATTTCAGCAGTTTCCCTTCGGTGTAAAAGTGGCTCTTCCATATTTCAACAAGTAATCGATACAATGCTTGCGGACTGTGATTTTGCTATCGCCTATTTAGACGATATCCTAATAAAAAGTAAATCACACGAACAACATGTAGAAAACGTAAAAAGGGTATTCGAAAAGATAAGAGAGTACAGGTTTAAGCTAAGTGAAGAAAAAATGCGAGTTTTTTCTGAACAAAAATTAAATACTTGAGCCAGATAATAGATAAAAATGGACAGAAACTGGATCCATCCACAACAACTGCGATAAAAAACATGTGCCCACGCTGAATAATGCGACAAGCATTTTTGAGATTAGTGAATTACTATCGAATTTATATTCCCACTATGCACAATGTAAAGGCCCCAGAAAATGATTTGTTAAAGTAAAATGCAAAATGGTTCTGGACTGATAAATGCCAGAAGGCATTTAACAAATTTTAAAAAATTTTAACATCGAACTTATCGTTAATGCATTTTGAGCCAAAGCCGGATGTTATATTGGTGAAAGATGCGAATGATTACGGTGTAGGAGCAGTGCTTTTTATTGGTTGAACGATATTTCGACAGCAAGCCTGTCTTTGTCGATTTCATGACGAAATTCGAGAAGAAATTACTGAAGACATTTAAATTCCTTCATGGTCATGAACCAGTACTCTGGTAACGGTTCATTGATGAAGTCTTTTTTGTCTGGGAAGGATCACAGGGTAGTTTAATTGACTTCTTGCATTTCTGTGACTGTTATGCTAAAAACTATGGCTTTAAGTCAAACAAAATTTACGCCTAGCTTTTCGAAAACTAGCGTTGAATTTTTGGACACAAAAGTTAACTTTTCTGGTGGCAGAATAGTGACATAGTTATTCTGCAAGCCCACGTTATCTCATATTTATCTCCACCACCGCTCCGATCATCCAAACCATATTATTCGGTCAAATCCGAAATCCCAATTTTTGAGGATAAAACGGCTTTGTAACTGACATAGGGGATTACTGGAAACATGCAAATGCTTTTGTACATCATCATGTCAAACGCGGATACAGTGATTAACGGTTAAAGGAAATAGCAAATGAAATAGCTAACATTACCAAAGATAGTCAAACCTCCACGCATAATTTCAGCAAACACAATACAATAGATGTCAGAATTCCTTTAGTGATTAACTGGCATCGACATTTCGCTGGCATTTCAAAAGTATTGCATAAAAGTTACCAGCATGTAGTGAAAAAATATCCTCGTTTCAAACAGATATTTTCTCAGCCGCCTATTGTAGCCTTTAGACTCCAAGAAAACGAACATTGGAGTATCTGCACGCTGTGCCTTGAAAAACAACCGCCGGAGAGGTAAGCACTGTTCATTGTGCAACAACATGAGTCAAGTGAATTCCATCAGGAATCATAACAGAAATGTTATAATTTAAACAGAAGGTGGCACATGTAGAAATTTCCATTTGGTGTACGCTGCAGAATACACGAAACACAAATTGATTTATGTTGGTTTTACAGCAGAACAATTAAACAAAAAAATTGAATGTGCATAGATATGACGTCATGCACAATAACAGTAGTTCGACAGAACTTCCCGAAAATTTTACTCCAAGCGGCTGCAATTTTGAAAAAAGACTTGAAAGTGCATATTCTCCGAAAATTTTCTGAATCTGCATCACTTTCACTTCTCAAAATGCATGAGGAGAAATATGTTTCCAGGTTATGAATATCACGTCCTTGTGAAATGAATAAAATGACAGGAGAATATCATTAAATTTATACAAAATTGTTTGATGAAATATTCTTTTTTTTACCTTTTCTTTTTTCTTTCCTATTTTTTCTGTTTTTCTTTTCTTTTCGCCTGTTAATTAATTAAAACTTAAAGACTGACGATGTCATTCCATTAACGTGTGGACGCTGGATGCTTTCGTTCATATTTTAAATTTAATTTTTATAATTTCGAATTTTTATCACTTCATATTTTGAACTCGACAAAGACAGGCTTGCTGTTGAAATATCACTCGACCAATAATGTCTATTGCAATCGATTTGCACTCTTCATTTTGTCTATTAATATTATTATTATTAATTTATCGACCCCGAAAGGATGAAAGGCAAAGTCGAGTTCAAATTCCGCCGAGGTCGACTTTGTCTTTCATCCTTTCGGGGTCGATATAATAGACTTAATCCCTTTGTCTTCCTTGTTTGTCCCCTCTGTGTTTAGCCCCTTGTGGGTAGTAAAGAAATATAATAATAATAATAATAATAATAATAATAATAATAATTATTATTATTATTATTATTATTATTATTATTATTATTATTATTATTATTATTATTGAGTGAGAGAGCAGTTCATGCCATCAAAGTGACACTGGGGTAAAATATATGAAACCCAGTATACCCATCATGACTACCCGTCTGATAAGGGTACACCAGGCACATGCATCACAACCATATGTGTGCGACATGGTGATCTCATATCAAGATAAACAGCACATGACCTTGCAGGTGGGGCCCAGTTAGAATTTTCTTCTGGTCGAGTAACCCACCAAGCTCAAAAGGTCCCTGAATAAGGGTTGTTTAAGGATGTTGAACGAAACATCCATGTTCCCAGAGGTGAATTATTCAAACCCCAAAGAATCCCTCTCAACACATGGCTATGATGCCCCCCCCACTACTTCTGCTCGTGATCAGAGATGCACATATCATCAGCCACTAAGGGACATGCTCAACTGGTTACGGTCAAACAACTGACAAGCAAATCTGTGGTATTGAGCAGAATATTTGCTGCTGCCCATCTTTTATACCAAGACAAAACAATGTACATGATAACACTTCCAATGAGTTAAGATCTGCATCAGAGCAATTATTATTATTATTTTTATTACTACTACTACTACTACTACAACTACTACTACTACTACTACTACTACTACTACTACTACTACTACTACTACTACTACTACTACTACTACTACTACTACTACCACTATTATTATTATTATTATTATTGCCATAGAATCTCTAATACGTTAGTCTATTGAAACAAGTTTATCTATGTGTATACCCAAGAGTGTTCGTGAGCAACATCACGCGTCAATGTGGGTGCAAATGTGCAAGTTTGTCACAAACGTCCATTTAACCAAGTAAAAGTAAGAATTCGATTTGTATAATATAGAAGTCCATAAGTTGAGCATAACAGGAGACGCAAAATATTACATAAATTATAACTGCAAATACAAAACATTACATACGTATAAAACCACATAAAAATATGTGGAGTGGGACATGCAGTAGGTGCTATTGTCATAACGTAGTACTAACAAAAGTGGTAAACTGGATGGCTGTTTCAGTGAGTGTAAGTTATAATATGTTACCCAATGTTGACATTATTTTATGGCTCTAAGTAATACATAAAACTTGCGTCGTATACCCTTAGCCTGGTAATTTGATAATATTTCCCAGATGAACCAACTTCACGGCAGGAGGTGCAGATGAGGGCAGCTGCATCGAACTCTCTCATGCACCATATGGCATTTGCTAAAAAACATTCGTGAACTAAAATCATGTAGCAACACCAAATGGCGGTGCCCCAGGATGGCCACAGCTTGTGAGCTGAAACTAAATAAAATTTTTAAAAAATAATAAAATTGCAGTAGGGTTTATGTTGGGGTTAATTTTGGAGTTTGTATTTTAAGTTGTGTGTAAGTCAGTTCCAGCCTAATTATTGACTCTACAGGATTTGTTTTTGTATAGTTATCTCGTACAGGATTCTCGTTTTTATTCTATTTATTTATTTATTTTGAAATCTCAAACTCCGATTGAAACTTGTTAATTCGGCATGAAACCTGTTTCTTTACTACCCACAAGGGGCTAAACACAGAGGGGACAAAGAAGGACAAACAAACGGATTAAGTCGATTATATGGACCCCGGTGCGTAACTGGTACTTAATTTACCGACCCCGAAAGGATGAAAGGCAACCATTGGTATCATGGAACTATTTGATTTATTAAAAGGAATTAGTCATTCATTTACGTGGTGTTGAGCACTCACTTTCTTGCTCGTTACTTACATGTGTGTGTGAGTGTATATGCGTGTGAGTTTATGTATGTGTGAGTGTATGAGCATATGAGTATATGAGCATGTGTGTGTGCGTAAGTGTGTGTGTGTGTGTGTGTGTGTGTGCATTCGTACGCGCGCGTAGTAAATAGACGCAATGAACATCCACAGTATATTTTTAAGTTCATCTAAGCGAGTTTTTCAGTCATTGCGAGTAATATATAGAGTGACTGCTTCGTACCTCACCCAGTATATGATACCATCCGCTCCTTGGCAGCAACTGCTATAGTTTATCGTTAAGTAACATCTCTTTTACACTTCTACTCTTTTACTTGTTTCAGTCATTTAACTGCGGCCATGCTGTAGCACCGCCTTTAGTCGAGCAAATCGACCCCGGGACTTATTCTTTTGTAAGCCCAGTACTTATTCAATCGGTCTCTTTTGCCGAACCGCTAAGTGACGGGGACATAAACAAACCAGCATCGGTTGTCAAGCAATGCTAGGGGGACAAACACAGACACACAAACACATACACACACACATATATATATATACATATATACGACGGGCTTCTTTCAGTTTCCGTCTACCGAATCCACTCACAAGGCATTGGTCGGCCCGAGGCTATAGTAGAAGATACCTGCCCAAGATGCCACGCAGTGGAACTGAACCCGGAACCATGTGGTTGGTTAGCAAGCTACTTACCACACAGCCACTCCTGTTTAATAAAACACCGGTTGACGAGGCGAAGAGTTACGGAAACATCCAGACGTTCCAAAACTTGTGGTAAATATTCCTCATTGTCTTTATATGATACATTTGTGGTACTTTCTTATTGTTTCTATAGTTTACATCGGCATAAGTTATAAAAAGACACACACACACACACACACACACACACACGCACGCACGCACACACACGCACACGCACGCACACACACACGCACGCACACACACACGCACACACACACACACATACGCAGGCACGCACACACACACGCACACTCATACGCACACACGCACACACTCACACGCACACACACACACGCACGCACGCACACACATACTCACACACACACGCACTCACACACACACACACACGCACGCACACGCGCACACCCACCCACACACGCACGCACATACACACAAGACACATGCATGCAATGCACACACACAACACACACAATTAGGTATATATAATCCTAAGCTATCAGAAGACTATACGAGAGAAGGAAAGGGAGAGAGAGAGGGCAGAAAGAAAGAGGGAGAGAGAGAGAAAGAGAGAGAGAGAGAGAGGAGAAAGAGAGGGGGAGAGTAAGGAGAAGGACAAGAGAGAGAGGGACAAACAGACACAAAAAAGAATTTTTTACAGCAATTACCGATGCTCTACTTGATGAGGATGCTGTAAATTTGATATCATGCTAGTGGCCTGATATTAGAATCATATAGCGTGTGATATCCAATGATATCTGAAACGATATAATGGACCCCAAATCCTCATATTTAGTTGGCCATTTTGGATTTATCTCAATGAGCAGGCATTTACTCCTCTCTTTTCTCTTTCGCCTCTCATAACATATGCTTATAAACACACACATACGCATGTATATATAAGTAAATATATAAAATAATACATGTAAGTGTATACACAAATAGATATTTAGACACATACATAAACCAATCAAGTTTAGTGGCCAAGAGACTTGCTTCTACAAACGTGTGTGGGTGTGCATGTGTACGTGTGCGTGTGCGTTCGTGCGCGTGTGTGTGTATGTGTTTGAGTGTAGATGTGTTTTATGTTTGTATATGCCTACAATTTTATACGTACGCATATTTATTGCAAAACTGCACACATAATGAACTATACATACATATGTGCAAATTATACATACACACATACGCAGCGATTCGTATATTTCTACACACGCGTATACACACCTCAATTGCAGTAAACTGGTCATTGGTAGTTGTAATATAAACTACCCTTGTCAATTGCTGCCAATACGGTATAGATATATGTACAAATATGATATAATGATATCGCCTGTATTTACATGCATGGTAGTCGTATATCATATATTTATACATGTATTTGTCCCAGTAGGAGTATATTATATAAAAATTACGAAGACAGTTCTATATTTAAGAGATGAAGAATTATGTACATTATTTACATTTGACGGATATTTGTCCTCATCTTGTTTGTTGTTAATACAACGTTTCGGCTGATATGCCCTCCAGCCTTCATCAGGTATCTTGGGGAAATTTCGAACCTGGGTTATTACTATTATTCAGGTCACTGTCTGGAATCGAACTCGGAATCTTGGGGTTAGTAGCCCGCGCTCAAGATTGCCCGTGGGCAATTATGGTGTGAATTTTAGAGCTTATAAATCTAATATTTTCCTATCCTTCCTTAACGCCAGTTCCCATATGCTATTCATAACTGCACTCGGTCTGCTTAGGAGATTCTTGTGTCCTAGCATATATGCCGCTTCTTTTAGTTTTCGTATTTTCCAGTGGTGTTCTCTGTCCATTATTTTAACTTCATCCCACAGGGGAAGGTGGTCTCCATTTTTCCATACATGATCAGCTATACCCGATTTATCAATATCTCCTCGTGTCACAGCTTTGTGATGTTCCTCTAACCTTATTTTGAGCGGGTGGCATGTTTCGCCTTTGTATAACCTACCACAGCTGTATGGGGATGGAGTACACGCAGCTTTTGTTCATATACTCTTCTACTGGTGGTTTTACTCGAAGGAGATATTTGCGAAGTGTTGTATTACTTTTGAATACTGTCCTGATGTCATATGGGTAGCATAACTTTTGTATCTATTCGGAGAGGCCTTTCACATAGGGTAGACAGACCGTGGACAATTTATTGGTTTCATCCTCCCTTTTCTTCATAATTGGAGTGGATAGTATGTTTATGGGGTAGCTGTTGCTTAATAGATTGTTATTAAGCTTGATTATTTCTTCGTGGTGGGTATCAAGATCGCTACTTATATTCTTTGCTCGATGTTTTAGGCACTGAGCAATCCCTCTCTTTACACTGTATGGATGGTGGGAGTTGAAGATGAGGAATCGTCCAGTGAAGGTGAGCGTTATTAATACGCCAGGAATACTAGCTGATTGTCTTTTTCCTTTTCCATCGTGATCTAACAGCACTTGGATATCTTCCTGGTGGGGCCAGAGTATAAAGGTGTCATCAACATATCGCAGCCATAGGGTCGGTTTTAGTGGTGTTGATCCTAAAGCCAAATTCTCAAAGTATTCCATGTATATATTGGCTATTATGGGTGATAATGGCGAACCCATAGCTAAACCCGCTTCTTGTCGATATATATCAGTGTCCATACCTAAGTAGGTAGTTTCTACACAGAAGGTCAACATTTCCATCAAGTTTCTTACTGGTGTACTAGTGCATTCTTTTAGATGGTGTCGTCGCTAGTTTTTCTTGAATCACCGATAGTGCTTCGCCAGTTGGGACTTTGGTGAACATATTTATCACATCTAGACTCACCATCTGGTTGGATTCAATGGTAGCATCCTTGGTCAATTCTGTGAAGAGGGTAGAATTCTTCACGCACGATGTTGACTTCCCTGCTAATGGACTGATTATATCCACAAGGAAGCGGTTCAGTGGATAACATGCTGATCCTCTACAGCTCACTATAGGTCTTAATGGAATACCATCCTTGTGAATCTTAGGGAGACCGTACATGTGTGGTAGTTTACTGTGGTGTTGAGTACAAACACACACACATACACACAGACATTTATGTATGATATGTATGTAATGTAAATATCGGTTTACAACCGAATTGAAAAAGTACATCTAACACAACCATTAACTTAGCGATCTAATAATAATAATAATAATAATAATAATAATAATAATAATAATAATAATAATAATAATAATAATAATTACGTACTGAGGCCGATGAAATGTGAGTAGTAGAAATCTACGGATGCACAAACGCACAAAACGGAGAAAATGAAATAAATTTTGACGACTTGTTCCGAAACACCCCCAAGTGGGGAACAGTTCTCAAAAATAACCCCAAATTGTTTCCCCCCCAAATTCCTCTGTTCTCGGAATCTACATAGCCCGATGTGTATTTGTAGCGAATTTCATTTTAAAATATCCATTTTTCTATAAGTTATGATCATCCAAAGTCGGAGGTGGGGGTGGCAGAAATCTGTAGTTATGCCTGTATATATATATATATAATATATATATTGGAAGGTTTGGAGATGATGTACAGATATTATATATTAGAGGAAATGAGGTAATCAGAAGATCGGATGGTTTGTATTTACAGATATTTATTTATTTATATATTACATTTTTTTACATATATATCATATCACTTAGTTCATTAGCGCTTTCTCCCATTCTAGTGGGGTTTTCAAATGAAAATAAGTTCCTTTGCTGGGGATTTTAATCATTTTACACACATGTTCCCCTTCTCACTTCTCACTTCCTCCTCATCCACCTCACCCTCTTGTACTGTCTTACATTCCTCCCCACCACAACCAGAAACTATAAAATGGTTAAAATCCCCAGCAAAGGAACTTATTTTCATTTGAAAACCCCACTAGAATGGGAGAAAGCGCTAATGAACTAAGTGATATGATATATATGTAAAAAATGTAATATATAAATAAATATCTGTAAATACAAACCATCCGATCTTCTGATTACCTCATTTCTTCTAATATATATAATATATATTATATATAATATATTTATATATATATATATATATATATATATATATATAGATATTATATAATATATATATATATGTATATACATATATACATACATACATACATACTACATAAACATACATACATACCATACATACATACATATATATAGAGAAAGTTACAAAACTGGAGGATGGACGATATAGTGTTACGTGTGTATGCTTGAGGTTAAGAAATTCATTTCGTAACGAAGTAGTTCTGAATTCTAAGCCACTGTTATACCACCTTGGAGAAATTGGATCTTTTCGGTTTGAACGGCAGTTTTTTCTAGCGGTGTCATATGAAATTGTCACCCATAATTATAACCCTAGTATCGATCTATTGCATTTCAATCTATTTTAGGGTTAGGGTTAGGGGTGGGGGAAGGGTATCTTTTTTTCTTCACAAATGTAAATAAACCCAATCTGTTTCTTAAACGAGGGACATATTCATACGGCACACAGAATGTTTTTTACCTCAATGGACGTCATTTATTGGTTGAAATTGCAGAAATTGAAGAAAAAAACAACAAATATCTTAGAAACTATAGAATTTTCTAAATAAAGCCAAGAGAAAATGATGTTTTATAAACACATTCTACCAGTATACGAAGTTTAAAAGTGTTTAGTTACGTGGAAATTATTTTAAAAAACTGCCGTTTAAACCGAAAAGATCCGAGAAATGTTTTCCATTTTAGTCCCAATTGTAGTTAGTGGACTCAGGATAGGCACACCTCGATCCCTCACTACATGCAAACATTCACTCGCATATTCTTATACCCAAATACACGCGCACACATATTCATATATGTAGCCATAAGTAGCCGTATAGGCGATCAGGCAGGCACACAGTCGACACGGGAGTTAGGATGATAGACATGCGTAGCTACACAGAGAGTATGCCAGCTTGCATGG
>NC_042999.1:161343938-161346438 GCF_006345805.1 Octopus sinensis | reverse complement strand
ATGCATGTATGTATGTATGTATGCATGCATGCATGCATGCATGCATGTATGTATGTATGTATGTATGTATGTATGTATGTATGTATGCATGCATGAATGTATGTATGTATGTATGTATGTATGTATGTATGTATGTGTGTATGTATGTATGTATGTATGTATGTATGCATGCACGTATGTATGTATGTTCTCTTCTTTTAATTTAAAGTAAATTTCGACTGGCCACCTGCTTGGTTGCGAAGAACAGCATTTTGTTTTGTTCATCATCCTTTATATCTTACGAAGGTTTTATAGATTTTTATAGTTTCAGATACGGTGATCATTTGCAGTGTATGAATTAAGGATTCGCTTTCTTTCTCCAAGAACCCAAGTTCAACTGTACTTTTTTCCAGACTGGCTGGTATGTATCCTGTTGTTCCAACAATATCAGTTTCGGCTGATAAAAGCTGGAGGGTATATCAGCCGAAACGCTGTGTTAACAACGAACATGATGAGGACAAATATCTGTCAATAGTAAATAATGTAAATAATGTACACAATTCCTCATCTCTTAAATATAAAACTGTATTCTGGAAAGTTTTACAGATTTTTACAGTTCCCGTGATGGATTGGATTTGTAGTCTTCGAATTACCCTTCTCCTTTCTGGTTTTGAGAACCCTAATCTCTCAAGATTGGTATTTAAGCAGTGTGTTACGTATCCCAGGGCCCCAATAATTACAGGTATAAACTTGAACTTGTAATCTGGATAGAGTAACTGTAGATTTCTCAATTGTTCATCATAGGCGTTCCTTTTTTCACTGATCTTCAGCTTTATGTTAACATCCACTGGCCAGCTAATTTCCACAACTGTACACAGTTTCTCTTCTCAATCCCAAATCATTATATCAGGTCTGTTGTACTTACATTTTATTGAGGTTTTCACTGGTACATTCCACCAGTATTCCTTTTCATTATGAGTTGTTATGGCTTCTACTATATTGTGGGTTTTTATTTCTTTGTCCTTTGTCATTTATAGTGTCCTAGCTACAACGTCATGTCTCATCAGAAGATAATACCGTGGTGATATTTTCAGAGAACCGCTTATGATGTGGGTGATATCTTCAGTATGAACTCCACAAAGTCTGCATCGGTTGTCACATTTTACTGCTTTTCCCGCATCCCTACCCCTTTCGTGCATCAGGTACTTGGTTGATATTTACTGTTCCTGGATTGCAAACACATACCCTTTAAAGTGGGAGGTAGTAATCCGGCTATTGTAGGTATGTATGTATGTATGTATGTGTATGTATGTATGTATGTATGTATGTATGTATGTATGTATGCACGTATGTATGTATGTATGTATGTATGTATGTATGTATGTATGTATGTATGCATGTATGTATGCACGTATGTATGCACGTATGTATGTATGTACGTATGAATGCATGTATGTGTTTATGTATGTAAGTATGTATGTATATATATGTATATGTATGCGTGTGTTTATATATATATGTGTGTAGATATATGCAAGAGCGGGCCAAAATAATAAAAACATTACTTTTTATTGAACCATTTTTTTTTAGCACGACAAATTCAAAACTGTTCAAGTCTGTGTATATGTGTTCATGTATATTAGGCATACCCTGTGCTTCAAGATATAGCCCTGCGTTTATTTTACAGATAGTTATATTTAAATAAGTTAAAATGCGTGATCTATCTGGTTTCCCAAGGGACAACTTGTTGGATTTCATTTACTAAAAACCTTGCAGTCTCTAAAAGCATCGTTGGCATTCCAAAAGCAATACAGACCTAGTTCTGGCAAGTATAATTATGGAAGGAAGACGAAGCTCACAGAGATCGACAGCAAAATAGTGAAACGCATTGTGTCTAAAAGCCTTTGAACTACGGCAGCAAAAGTGACTGCTCGAAACGAGGAGTAGAATAGACAGTCGACAACTGATGAAGGGTCGTCCTTTGTGTTATTTGTCCTGTTTCCAATTTTTCTCTCTCATTGTTTGCGTATTTAACTCGCTTGTTTTCGTATTTCATGTTGTTTACAGTTTGTGACGTCCTGTACCCATATATGCGTATATATATCTATGCATGCATACATATATTATTTATATTATCTATCTATATCTATCCACAGGCACATGGATATTACACCCCTCATGATAAGTTACATCTGTCTTTCTACCATCTCCCTCACCTAAACTTCTATAAATATATTTATATTTTAATTTAAATATAATTATACAAATATTTTTTCAAATATACATCTATTTATATATATATTATATATTTATATATATATATATATATATATATTATATAATATATATATATATATATATATGAATGATGCCATGCGCATTCACCCAAGCGCATATGTTTATGTGTGTGTGGGGGGGAGTATGTGTGTGTGTGTGTCTCATTGTAGGTGCAATAAGAATGTATGCACAGTCTTTCTATGTTAGTGATGTGTGGAGAAACGAATCGTTTCATGTTTTATTG
>NC_042999.1:161316438-161341438 GCF_006345805.1 Octopus sinensis | reverse complement strand
ATACATACATACATACATAGTGATTTGGAATAGAGAAGAGAAACTGTGCACAGCTGTGGAAATCAGCTGCTCAGCGGATGTTAATATAAAGCTGAAGATCAGCGAAAAAGAAAATACGCTGAACTATTGAGAAATCTACAGTTACTCTATCCAGATTACAAGTTTAAGTTTATACCTGTAATTATTGGGGCACTGTGATATGTAACGTACTGCCTAAATACCAATCTTGAGAAATTAGGGTTCTCAAAACCAGAAAGAAGAAAGCTGATTTGAAGACTACAAATCCAATAAATCACTGGAACTGTAAAAATCTGTAAAACTTTCCAGAAGTTTATCATTTAAGTAAATATGAGCATATACAGACATACATCTATGTGAATGAGAATACATACATAAAACAAAACATACAATCCTGCACAAATACATACATATAAAAATACCCTGATGATGTTGTTGAAATTCCAATAAAGGAGCCTTGGATCTAAGCTAGAAACCAACTCTTTCTTTTTTGGCAAGAAATCTTGAGAGAAAACTGAATAGCGACACACACACACACATACATATATTTACATACATATAAATATATACATATTGAGAGAAGGGAAGAGAGAGAGAGAGAAAGAGAGAGAGAGAGAGAGAGAGGAAGGAGAAGAGAAAATTAAAGTCGGTTTAGGTGGGATTTGAAATCAGAATGGCAAAATTAGACACTGCAAAGTATGCCTGGCAGTGGTTATGTAATGTTTAAATGAGTTTTTTGATGTTCGGTGGGTATTAATTGAAAACTGGAAGTGTTTGCTGGGACAAGGGGATGATTATGAAGGAATAAAAGGTAGAGCAAGTGGTTAAGGTGATGAAGAAATAAAGAAATGAAAACGTGTGGGCAAGGCAATTGCTGTGTGGCAAAGACATTCTCTTGGCAATATCTTTTGCTACAGTCCCGAGTTGACCAAACAAAACATTGTGAATGAAATTTGGAAATAGTAAGAGAGCATTCTTGTTGTTTTGCGGGTAACAAATTTTACGTACTTACTGTGTCACATGATGGTCACGTGAGCCAAACATTTTAAAAGTGACAACTATCTAATCGTGAGTCTGGGCCTACAGGTGAAAAAGATTTCCAAACGTAAAGGACCTCATACGGCTACATTACAAAAACGAATGCTTTGCTAATGAATACTTTAATTTCAGCAAAGAACTTGAACAAAAATTTATCAGACACACAATAATGGCAACGAGAGGAGATGTACGAAATGACGACAAATTAGCATTGAACTTTGAATTTAACATTAACACGGCAAATGTCAACATTTGTCACTGATCAAACAGACAACGCCTACGTTTAATTAATAGCCAAAAAGGGGTTACCTATCAAAGTATTTGTAGAATACTTATACCAAAGACATACACCTTCAAAAAGCCACTGTCTACTTGAAAATAGAAAAATGGTAGAAAGTACTGAAAGACAGTAGATTTGGTTGTACACTTGGATGGTGCGCGTTCATTTATTTCACGTAATTTGACTACTTCTGTAAAACAAGGCATGGATCTACTCCACTCGCGAGATAAAAAATTAGTTGCCATATATATATATTATATATATATATATATATATATCTATATATATATATATATATATATAATAAGTAAATAAACGAGGCACCGATATTTACTGGAAAATAGCAATCGTAATAAATACGACGATCTGTATAGTTTTACTGCGTATATATTAGCAAAGAAGCGTGTGTGCAACAAACATGAAAAAAAATTGTTTACCTAGGAAGAACATCTGAAAAATGGAAAACCAGAATCGGATAATGAAATACCGGTTTCAGACTCTTCAAATACGTTTGACAACATAGATTTGATTGTCCTCATCAGCTGCATATACCTAGACAAAATTTCATATGTTGCCACATCTATGCCAGTACACTCGTTGAACGCCAAAACGTTAACAGAAATATATATATATATAATATATATATATATATATATATATATATATATATATATATATAATATTGTTCCACAAGTTACACAAACAGCAGAGCGGAGCGTCCACTGTGTAGTGCCAAAGATCCTAGCAATATCATCAAAATACAGGACCAGGAACTGCAACCTCTTGGGTTTCAAGGACCCACAGCTCTTCAATATTCTTCCAGAATGCCTGAGGGACCTGCATAGTGTGGATGTAGGTGTCCTCAAAACAAAACTGGATCTCCTTCTGTCAAGGGTTCCAGATGAGCCTACTTCATGGCAGGAAACACAGATGAGGACAGCAGCATCAAACTCCCTCATTCACCAAATGCCACATATCAGAGGAGGTTACAAATAATGGTGTAGCATTGTGAACGGTGGTGTCCCAGCATGACAGCAGCTTTGAAACTGAAACAATTTAAAGATAACATATATACATATATACACACATACATACATATATACAGAAATGAAATATGAAAAGAATGGAGGTAAATAAAATGAGTTAAAGGAATCAATAAATAAAAGAAAATTTGAGTGAATGATTAAAACAGTGATTTTAATGATAAAATCCTGGAAGAAATGAAAATACCAAATAAAATTAAAAAAATATAAATGTCAAATGAGTGATAATGATTAAAGTAATAAGCGGAGTGAAGAAATATGTGAATAGAATGAGTTGTGAAGTATAAAAAATTGAGAAGAAAATCTCATGTTGAAGCATAAAAGACAAATAAAGAAGTAGGAGAAAATAATCATTATTTTATAATTCTTATTAATAAATTAATATAGAATTGCGGGAAAATGAGTTTGAAGGAAAGAGTGTAATTTGACGAGTGAATGAGTGACATACGACTGAGAAAATCTACCTATTGAAACGTTTTATGAAACAGAATGAAATAGAAGGAGTTCCTAAAAGATTAAATAAGTAGCGGATTAAGAAAGGAATAAGTGAAAGAAACTCTGTATGGGCGACAGAAGGAGCGATTTGAATGAGCAAATGTGTAAATAAGTGAATGAATAAAAAGGAAATATAAAGAAGCAGAATTGAAATTATTTACTGAAACGACAAAAGACAGACGACAAGGGAAATGGAATAATTGAATATATGAATAAATGAATGAAAAATTGAGTGAATGAGCAAAAGAGTAATTGTAATGAGCAAATGAGTGAATAAAAGGATGAGTAAAACAGAATATAAAGATGCATAAGACAAAAACTGTCCGTTTAAGATATGAATGACTAGCAGAGAGTAGAGCAAAATGGCCGTTTCAAGACAAGACAATATGCATTCCCTTAGGGTATGTTTCATGTCTTATTAAATCGATTCATTTTAATCGGTCATGAATATATTGATTGATAATTCTCATCTTCTACAGCATCTCACTGACGTCGTCGACGTTTTAGTAGTTAAAATAGTGGTGTGCCTGTTATGGTGTTGCTGTTGTTATTGTTTGTAGCAGTTGTAAGGGTGGCGAAGGGCTGGTTGGGAGTAGAGTGGTGGTGGTGATGGAAACGAAGAAACGATGTTGGATGTAGTACTTGTGTTGATTATGGCTGTGGCGGTAGTGGTGGCGCGGTAGCATCTGTGGATACGATGTTGATATGTATAACACTAGTGGAAGGGATGATGATGATGACGATGATGATGATGATGATGATGATGACAGCGACGATGATGATGATAATGATGATAATGGTGATAATGATGATTGTGGTTGTGGTAATGGTGGCAGTGATGTAGTTGTTAGATTCGAGCGTGTTAATAAACGCGTTGCGTGTGTGTGTGTGTGTGTGTGTGTGTGTGTGTGCGTGTGTGTGTGTATGTGTGTGTGTGTGTGTGTGTGTGTGTGTGTGTGTGTGCGTGTGTGTGTGTGTGTATGTGTGTGTGTGTGTGTGTGTGTGTGTGCACCAAATGTATTTGCTAAATGTCACTGAGAACAAGGCCTCACTTAAGAAAATGCGAAAAAGAAAAGAGCAACAAAAAACAAAACGAAACTAACATAGAAAGGAAAGAAAGTGGGATGTGTCTCTCCTATTCGAAGAGTTCAAGAAGAGACGTAGTAAACTTTAGAGCGCAGAAGACGGTCAAAGGTTACGTTTTATGAAGCTTTCGAAGTTTCCTTGTGAGATTCAAAATAATAATAATAATAATAATATTAATAATAATATGATAATAATAATAACAATAATAATATAATAATAATAATAATAATAATAATAATAATAATAATAATAATATTAATAATAATAATGATAATAATAATAACAAAAATATAATAATAATAATAATAATAATAATAAATAATAATGATAATATTAATAATAATAATGATAATAATAATAACAATAATAATAATAATAATAATAATAATAATAATATAATAATAATGATAATAATGATAATAATAATAATAATAATAATAATATAATAATAATAATAATAATGATAATAATAATAATAATAATAATAATAATAATAATAATAATAATAAATAATAATGATAATAATAGTAATAATTTTATTGGTCACAAGAGCCCATACAAACAATATGAGCCATTGAAAAGGAAGTTATTATGCATATGGGTCTATAACACACACACACACACAAATACGCATGCACGCACACACCTCTATTGGGGTGTGGCAAAAGCGTAACAGACATGTTAAAAAGCTTGTGCCCAAAACAAATATGGATACTCACCATACCATCAAGATATACTTCACCCCACAACTTCATCATTGTCCTGATCACCGTGGTCATCATCATTACGATCCATATTGTTAGCTATATTTCAATGTTTCACCGTTCTGTGCTTAATTCACACTGAGTACGGCTTTCTACCCGATTTCGAATAGCCTTCTTGATTTTAGAGTAGGCCCATGTCTTTTCTTTTGTTCATCTTCACATTTTTACAGCTACGCGTGGTTTTCTACTCTTCTCCATGTACCATTTTACCCATCCACTCTCATCGCCATATAACTGTGAAGAAGAACTGCTGCTGAGAATCTGTCTGTCTCTGGTTGGGTGGGGGTTGGGAACCATTGGCTTCTCAGATGCTTCCAGGATGGACTCTGGTGCTGGTGCCTCTGAGAACTAAGCGATTCCGTTTGTATATGTCTCCGTTCTACCAGTGGAAACAACAGCGCTGTTTTCCCAAATCAGCTATTGTCTTTACCTCTGCATCAATCTGTCGCCACAAACCCCTTCTTTTTCATTTCTGGGCAGTAGAATATAGGAATTTGACAAATTTTGTAAATATAAGTTACCTGGTAAACTGAAATTATTATTATTATTATTATTATTATTATTATTATTATTATTATTATTATTGAGTGAGAGAGCAGTATATGCCATCAAAGTGACACTGGGGTAAAATATACGAAGTCCAGTATACCCAACATGACTACCCGTCTGATAAGGGTACACCAGGCACATGCATCACAACCATGTGTGCGCGACATGGTGATCCGATATCAAGATAAACAGCACATGACCTTGCAGGTGGGGCCCAGTTAGAATTTTCTTCTGGTCGAGTAACCCATCCCACTCAAAAGGTCCCTGAATAAGGGTTGTTTAAGGATGTTGAAAGACCACCCTGTTTTCCAGAGGTGAATATCCAAACATCTAAGAATCCTCTCAACACACGGCTATGATGCTCCCCCACTACTTCTGCTCGTGATCAGAAATCACATATCGTCGCCACTAAGGGACATGCTCAACTTGTTAAGGTCAAACAACTGAATCAATCTGTGGTATTGAGCAGAATATTTGCTTAGCCCATCTTTTAACCAAGACAAAACAATGTACATGATATCACTTCCAATCAGTTAAGATCAGAAGCCATGAGAGCCACTGCCTGGTACTGCATCAGGGCATTTCATCATCATCATCATCATCATCAAAATAACTAAAATAAAAAATCATAGCCAAACAAACAAGGCTCCAATATATTAAGGAGAAATGGAAGTAAACGTCACTACAAGGCCATGGCAAATAACTGACTGGAATCAGGGACCTTGATGTGGATCAAGCTCTTAATCATCAGGAGCTGTCATGCTCTTGGTCTCACCTTTTAATATCTTCAGATGCAAAACCTTATTGTTCCTTGACACCTGTGGTTGAGACTTGGGTGCAACTAGTAAATTAAAGCAAAACCAAAACTTAATAAATAAAATAATAATAATATAATAAATAAGAAGAAGAAGAAGAAGAAGAAGAACAACAAGAACAACAACAACAACACAATAACAATAATAATAATAATAATAATAATAATAATAATATGAAGAAGAAGAAAAGAAGAAAGAAGAAGAAGAAGAAGAAGAAAAAGAAGAAGAAGAAGAAGAAGAAGAAGAAGAAGAAAAATAATAATAGACAAAGAAAAATCCCAGCAATGGTTGAGAAGCTCAGGACTCAAAGCAGAGGCAGAGCGATTTTTAATTGCAGCACAAGACCAAAGCCTCCCCACCAGAAATTACCAAAAACATGTAATGAAAATAAATATAACAAGTAACTGCAGAATATGTGGAGATGGACAAGAAACAATAAATCATATTATCTCTGGCTGCCCAGTTCTGGCTAAGAAGGAAT
Organism: Octopus sinensis; assembly: GCF_006345805.1. Classification (NCBI taxonomy): domain Eukaryota; kingdom Metazoa; phylum Mollusca; class Cephalopoda; order Octopoda; family Octopodidae; genus Octopus; species Octopus sinensis. The sequence goes on along the minus strand of NC_042999.1, from coordinate 161,334,869 downwards.
ATATTCACAGACACGACATACACTGGAAGCTATGCCAACATTATGGAATAACAACAGAAAAAAGATGGTATAGGCACACACCAGAAAAGGTCACAGAAAACGAGAAAGCAACCATACTCTGGGATATGCCGATATACACAGATAGAGAAATTAATGCCAACAGACCAAATATAGTTGTCAGAGATCATGAAGGAAAAAAATGCTATCTAATTGATGTATCAATACCAGCAGATGACAACGTGTCTCTAAAAGAAATTGAGAAACTTTCAAAATACAAAGACCTGGAAATAGAGGTAACCAGAATGTGGAATCTAAAAACAGAAATAATTCCTACCATAGTAGGTGCATTAGGCATGATAAAAAAATATTCAGACAAATACATAACAAAAACACCAGGACTTACAAACACATAAACATACAGAAATTGCACTACTAGGCACTGCACACATCCTACGCAGAACACTTTCCATACAATAACCATCAGAGCATCACAACAAATCACAGCACATACCCAAGGCACACAGAGCTGCGCTCGGTAGTGAGTGAAGTGAAAGTACGCTATAAAAATAAAACTACTGAATAATAATAATAATAGTAAAAAAAAAAAATAATAATAAAATAATATTAATAATTATAATAATAATAATAATATAAATAATAATAATATAATAATAATAATAATAATAATAATAATAATAAAAATAATAATAATAATAATAATAATAATGATGATGATGATGATGATGATGATGATGATGATAATGATGATGATGATGATGATGATGGTGGTGGTGGTGGTGGTGGTGGTGGTGATGGAGGTGGTGGTGGTGGTGGTGGTGATGATGATGATGATGATGATGATGACGACGACGATGACGACGGTGACGACGATGACGACGATGATGATAATAACAATAATAATAATAACAACAACAACAACAACAACAACAATAACAATAATAATAACAATAATAATAACAATAATAATAATAATAATAATAATAACAACAACAACAACAACGACGACGACGACAACAACAACAACAACAACAACAGCAACAATAACAATAATAATAATAATAATAATAATAATAATAATAATAATAATAATAATAATATGCACAAGAAACAAGCAGAGAAAAAGCTAGGCGCATGAAAACCCGTGCCAAAACTGCGGCCTTAGATATTCTGAATAATAAATGGCAAGAAAAACCTCTCTATGGCAAATACCCAAAGAGAGCGAATAATGCAGATATCGACAAAGCCCTGACCCATCAATGGCTAATAGCCTCTGGCTTAAAATCTGAAACAGAGGGGTTTATCATAGCAGCTCAAGATCAATGCCTACCAACAAGAAACTACCAGGCCAATATAATAAAGAACGACAGTAGCCCAACATGTCCTGTATGCCGACAACAAAATGAGACCATTGATCATGTTGTCTCCAAATGCAGACTTCTAGCGCCTACAGAGTACCTCAACAGGCATGATAGAGCTGCACAATATATTCACTGGGTAATTTGCAAAAACCTGGATTTACCCCATGAAAAAAACTGGTGGGAACACAATCCATCTCCAGTGCTTGAAAATGACCACATCTCACTCCTCTGGAACTTCACCATTCAAACTGACAGGAAGATAGATGCAAATAGGCCAGACATCAATTGAAAGACTTCAGACAAGAACATGCCTCCTCATTGATATGACTGTCCCAATCGATATAAACGTATCTGTCAAGACCTACCAAAAACTGAGCAAATATAAGATCTTGAAATAGAATCAGCAAAATGTGGAAGCTGAAGACTAAAAACAATACCTGTTGTCATAGGTGCCCTGGGAATGATAGCGAAAGGGACTGATTGCTACCTAACTCAGATACCAGGAAACCCCAAAGTGGCAGAAATTCAAAAGATAGTGCTCATGGGAACTGCTCATATCCTACGCAAAATACTCTCTATGTAATCCCAAGGTTTAAAACAAACTTTTTTAAAAATTTTTTATTTAATTTTTAATTTTTTATGTATTAGACATTCACTAGTACAACCCCCCCCCCCAAATATATGGCACAGAACTTCCAACCTGTTGTCTCTTGAGGTCTCTGGGTGAGACTTGGAGCCAACTTGTACAGACATAAAGCAAAAGTCAAACATAGAATAATAATAATAATAATTTCTTTTGCAATGCCAAAGGACTATTTCTATATACAATAGAAACAAAATGGAAATATAGGATTACAAACATGCAGAGTTGGACAAACGGAAGTTATATAAAATTCAGGGCATACAATGCATAAATGAACGTTATAAGTTAAAAACAAGCTAGCTAAATGTAAAGAAGCACAATAATTAAATATATAAGTTAAACGATATGATTGACAATAGGTATTCTTGAACAAAGCATTTCCTCTCACGCTGCGATCACTTCAACTCCTGACGCGTGGTACACCGTCCACCTGTTCAGGCAACGTTGATTTGATGGAGGAAGTGAGCTAATGTACGGCACATACATTTGATTACTATAAACGAATCCCTTGTGCGGATCGTTCGGCTAAAGCTGAACACTTATACATCGCCTTCGACGGGAGAGCCCATATATATATTAGATCTAGTTGGAGGCGCAATGGCCCAGTGGTTAGGGCAGCGGACTCGCGGTCGTAGGATCGCGGTTTCGATTCCCAGACCGGACGTTGTGAGTGTTTATTGAGCGAAAACACCTAAAAGCTCCACGAGGCTCCGGCAGGGGGTGGTGATCCCTGCTGTACTCTTTCACCACAACTTTCTCTCACTCTTACTTCCTGTTTCTGTTATGGGTACGCGTGACTGTGGAGTGCTCAGCCACTTACACGTTAATTTCACGAGCAGGCTGTTCCGTTGATTCGGATCAACTGGAACCCTCATCGTCGTAACCGACGGAGTGCTTCCATCCATTAGATCTAGTGTTCATGGTTGTAACACTTTTGGACAGAGATGTGTGCTGACCAGGGGTTAGATTATAAACTGTAGCATGCAAAATGCATAACATTCACGACACAACACCTGGTAACAGCCGCGGAACAGCACATCACATCGCACAACAGTATACTACCTAATGGCACACTTTATAACGCCACCCTGCATATCGTCTTAGCATATTACACTTCACCACACTGCTGCCACACAGAACTACACGCCCCCGTCTTACAAATAGACACGCTGGGTGTGGTTCTTGATTCTCTGCGCGATTTGAAAAACGGCATGATCACTGTAGGAATGGCTTTGATAAGAGAACTTTGATTATTAGCAACAGCAACAACAACAGTAGCAGCAGTAACAAGATCAGTACAACACAGCTCCACACTTCTTCTGCTCATTATAAAACACAATAGCGTACTACACTTCAACACTTCTCCTCTACGTCATTCAGTCTATAATTGTCATGTTAGACGTCGTCTTTTGTGGTTTGTCTTCTTTGAAACAGCGAAAAATCATCCTACGACCCTCTGCCAAACAAAAAGAATGCAATCCCTCAACTACCCCCATTACCATACATGATATCCTATCAGTCACTCAGATATATATACACACTGACATGACACATACGCATGCGTACTCATGCACATATGCAGAAACATGCTAAAAATTTAGAGAAACACACACACATGCACACATTTGTGTTCACACACACACAAACACACATGCACGCATTTGTGTAAACACATACACACACATATGTACACACAGACATACATATATATGCATGCCATACAAGGACACATTCGCATATGTTCATTCACAGACGATACACATATACATCACACCAGGAGACACGCGCAGGCATAAAATATACTGACACTAACTCACACACACACCAAGTCACACATACGATTGATGAGAAGCGCTTGTCTTGTAATTGTCATTTTCGTTGTATGTTCGCAGATATTACCATCTATTTCCATATCAAACACATTTTGAGTCGGTGTGGCGGTGGGACAAAACGATCTTGGGAGTTTGAAGCAATGTTTTGCCCTTTTTTGTGAGTCTCTTAGTTATATTTGTATATATAATTTTGTTTTTGACATTATCTTAATTAAACAGTTTCTCCTTGTTCACACTGAATCGTTAATTGTTCTGGTGACTTTGAGAAGGTTTTGTGATATGGCTATGCATGTGAGTTGCTGCTGTGTGTTGTATGGGACAGTTTTCTGCGTTGGGATGTCGATGCTGAATGAAACAAATGATAAAAGAAAGTTATGAAGAAAGAAATAAAGACGCAAGGGAAAAATTAAAATATCAGATATGGAGTAGTGAAATGAAAAGGGACTAAAATATAGAACTGAATAACTCTGTGTGTGTGTGTGTGTGTGTGTGTGTGTGTGTGTGTGTGTGTGTGTGTGTGTGTGCATACGCATGCGTATATGTGACAGAAAGAAAGAAAGAAAGACACTAAGGATCCAATAATGGGAATAAAGAGAAGGGAAGAATTGATAGAAAAAGCATAAAGCAGAAATTGAAGAGGGAAGACGATAGGTTGAAAGTGGGAATGAAACAGCGGAAGGAGAGAAATAGAGAGTTAAACGACAAAGAGACAAATCAAGATGATTTGTCTAAAAATAAAATAAAATAAACATGTGAATGATATGAATAAAATTAAGAAATAGGAACTCTCTCTTTTACTCTTTTACTTGTTTCAGTCATTTGACTGCGGCCATGCTGGAGCACCGCCTTTAGTTGAGCAAATCGACCCCGAGACTTATTCTTTGTAAGCCCAGTACTTATTCTATCGGTCTCTTTTGCCGAACCGCTAAGTAACGGGGACGTAAACACACCAGCATCGGTTGTCAAGCAATGCTAGGGGGACAAACACACACACATACACACATATATATATACATATATACGACAGGCTTCTTTCAGTTTCCGTCTACCAAATCCACTCACAAGGCATTGGTCGGTCCGGGGCTATAGCAGAAGACACTTGCCCAAGGTGCCACGCAGTGGGACTGAACCCGGAACCATGTGGTTGGTAAGGAAGCTACTTACCACACAGCCACTCTTGCGCCTAGAAAACAAATATAGAACAAAAGTAGAAAACAAATATAGAACAAACAAAACAATAAAATAAAGAAAACAAAAGAAAGAACGAATGAACGAAAATATGACGATGATATTGAATAAAGATGATAGAAAGAAAAGAAAGAAATTAAGATTGGAAGGAAGAAGGGGCAAAAGAAGCAATATGGTGCCCTATACGATTGTGAAATAAATGAACACTCAAAGATTAAGCAGCTGGTTAATCGTTATGAGCGATTCTGTGGTTAGACAAGTTGATTGTTCTGTTCCACTCGTGTTGTAAATGGTTTGTGAGTTAAAGTTTTAGTGGTGGTGGTGGTGGTGGTGGTGGGGTGGTGGTGGTGGTGGTGGTGGTGGTGTGAGGTGGTGGTGATGGTGGGGTGGTGGTGGTGGTGGTGGTTGGTGGTGGTGGTTGGTGGTGGTGGTGATGTGGTGGTGGTGGTGGTGGTGGTGATGGTGGTGGTGGTGGTGATGGTGGTGGTAGTGTGGTGGTGGTGGTGGTGTGGTGGTGGTGGTGGTGGTGGTGATGGTGGTGGTGGTGGTGGTGATGGTGTGGTGATGGTGGTGGTGGTGGTGGTGATGGTGGTGGTGGTGGTGGTGGTGATGGTGGTTGTTGTTGAGTTTAATGAAACGATGTAGGAAAGAATATCCCTAATAGCGTAGACATAGGATCCAAGACATTCCAGCCTTGCCTCTCACATTATGTTTATTAGACATGTAGTACTCTGGTTCGTATTATCCTATACTCTTTTACTCTTTTACTTATTTCAGTCATTTGACTGCGGCCATGCTGGAGCACCGCCTTTAATCGAGCAAATCGACCCCGGGACTTATTCTTTTATAAGCCCAGTACTTATTTTATCGATCTCTTTTGCCGAACCGCTAAGTAACGGGGACATAAATACACCAGCATCGGTTGTCAAGCAACGCTAGGGAGACAAACATAGACACACAAACACACACACACACGCATATATATATATATATACATATATACGACGTGATTCGTTCACTTTCCATCTACCAAACCCACTCACGGCCCGAGGCTATAGTAGAAGACACTTGCCCAAGGTGCCACGCAGTGGGACTGAACCCGGAACCATGTGGTTGGTAAACAAGCTACTTACCACACAGCCACTCCTGCGCCTAAACTTTGGTTGGCCCGAGGCCATAGTAGAAGACACTTGCCCAAGTTGCCATACAATGGGACTGAACCCGGCACCATGTGGTTGGTAAGCAAGCTACTTACCACATGCGCCTTGTATAATTTTCATTTTCCTATGTATAATTTTCATTTTAAGATATTAGAAAGTGGCTTGAGTGTGGCTTGGTATTCTTTCTAACATGGCGAGTGACCACATAGAAGTTCCTTCATTGACACGGTTGCAGTAGTGCTGGTAGGTTTGATGCTGTTGTTAACGTTGCAGATGTACCAGACCGGCCGTGATAGGGTCAAGGCAGCGAGCTGGCAGAAACGTTAGCACGCCGGGCGAAATGCGCAGCCGTATTTTGTCTGTCGTTACGTTGTGAGTTCAAATTCCGCCAAGGTCGACTTTGCCTTTCATCCTTTCGGAGTCGATAAATTAAGTACCAGTTACGCACTGGGGTCGATGTAATCGACTTAATACCTATGTCTGTCCTTGTTTGTCCCTTCTATGTTTAGCCCCTTGTGGGTAATAAAGAAATAGGTAATCATTTTACATGCAAATAGGATGACTCAACGACAGGACATGAAACACAGATCTATTGTTTACACATATTCCAGCCAAAGTGAGGACCGATTTGAACATCACCACACCCAGTGAAGAATCAAATTAGGTTCATTGTTAACCAGATAGAAATGACGGTAGAGATTATGGAAATGAACGGTGTTGTGTGACTGGTATTTTGTTGTTGTTAAACCCCACATTAGCACTACTTGAGCAGGCATAAGAAGAAAAGCGTTTGATTTATGACTATGGTTATAAGCACAGCCGTGGACGGGTGGGAAGAAACCTGTTTCCTAGCCACATAGATCCCGGTTCAGTCCCACTGCGTGGCACCTTCGGCGAGTGTCTTCAACTATAGCCTTGGGCCGACCAAAACCTTATGAGTGGATTTGACAGGCGGAAACTATTCAGGCAACATTGATTTGATGGGGGGAGTGGGGTAATGTGCAGCACATACATTATACCACTATTCTCGTAAAGGAAATTATTTGTGTAGGTTGTTCAACGAGAAACTGCAGAACCCGCTTTCTACGACTACAAGACACTACCATCATACACACACGTAGACACACACACACACGCGCGCGCGCATCTTATTCAATAAACACGATATATGCTTTTATGTGCTACTATTAGTTTTCATGTTCAGAGAACATCCCAAACAGTGTTTTATAACACACCTGGTGTCCCAGCACAGTCATCAGACACTGGCCACAGGACATAACGAATTAAAAATGGGACGAGAGAAAAAAACAAGTGAAGGCTAGAGGAAGTATATATAAAAAGTGGAATGTTGGAAAAAACGGAAAGCGAAAAATAATCAGAAAGGTGCAAAAGAGAGAATAAGAGTTATTTCCCTTAGGCCATAAATTATGAGGCTGAAAAGATAGTAGCTTCGAGCCTATGGTACAGTTACTCAATCCTGTGAGGGAAGTAATTTGTCAACAAAAACTTAGGCATATGCTTACAACCGCCGACAATTTCAGATCTAGAGCTCAATAGTGAGTTTACATCTGAAAAGGCTATGAGTTCTTTCAGCTACGCATAGCTTACATTTTTTTTATCCATTAACATATGGTGTGGATTTTTCGACTATTTTCCATTTTATCGTATGTGGTATGACGTTCGATTTCAAATCCCATACGTGGCTAGCCAATTTACTAGCTTTACTTTTGTCCCTGTGTCAGAAAGAAGGTATGTGATTAGCATAGAGATTTTTGAATTCTCCTTCACATAGTCCGATACAGCTTTTCTTTTCGGTTCTGTTATCATCTAGCGTTGTTGTAACTTCTGCTCACATATGATGGATTTAATCATGCATCGCTGGTCGGGTAGACAGGTTCCTGGGCTTCGACAACAGTGGGCTCTCGATGTTGATCCCGTGTAATGATCTCTTCATATTGGGGCAGCAGGTATATAATTTCACTGAGCGCCTGTTAAATATTTCCTGTACCTGTGATTTTCTGGAAAATGTTTGTCTAGGAGGGACAAGAATATTTTATCTATGTTAGTTTTTACGTTAAGGGAAAACAGAGGGGCGAACCAAGGTCTGTTTTTAGGTATATTATTGTTGTTGTTGCTGCTGCTGCTGCTGTTGTTGTTGTTGTTGTTATTATTATTATATTATTATTATTATTATTATTATTATTATTATTATTATTATTATTAATTATTGAGTGAGAGAGCAGTGCATGCCATCAAAGTGACACTGGGGTAAAATATACGAAGCCCAGTATACCCATCGTGACTACCCGTCTGATAAGGGTACACCATGCACATGAATCATAACCATATGTGCGCGACATGGTGACCTCATATAAAGATACACAGCGCATGACCTTGCAGGTGGGGTCCAGTTAGAATTTTCTTCAGGCCGAGTAACCCATCCCCATCAAAAGGTCCCTGAATAAGGATTGTTTAAGGATGTTGAACGAAGCACCTATGTTTCCAAAGATGAATTATCCAAACCTCCAAGAATTCATTTCAACACACGGCTATGATGCTCCCCCACTACTCATGATCAGAGAAGCACATATCGTCGGCCACCAAGGGACATGCTCAACTGGTTATGGTCAAACAACTGACAAGCAAATCTGTGGTATTGAGCAGAATATTTGCTGTAGCCCATACAAAACAATGTACATAATAACCACTTCCAATCAGTTAAGGTCAGAAGCCATGAAAACCACTGCCTAGTACTGCAACGGGGCATTTCTTCTTCTTCTTCTTCTTCTTCTTCTTCTTCTTCTTCTTCTTCTTTTCTTATTATTATTATTATTATTATTATTATTATTATTATTATTATTATTATTGAGTGAGCGAGCAGAGCATGCCATCAAAGTGACACTGGGGTAAAATATACGAAATGTACATGATAACACTTCCAATCAGTTAATATTAGAGTGGTTATATATTAATTTATCCTGAAAGTCACTATCAGCTAGGACATTGTTGTAGCAGGGGGCTACTTCCGCGAAAATTTCGCGTTAGTGAATCCTACTTACTCTGCACACATATCTATGGCTCGGTGACTTGGGTCAATTAAGAAGGTGAGGGAACATATCCAGCCGTGTAAAAGTAAAAAGAAAAAAAATGATGAAACTAATGATAACTATAGAATAATTAATTTAATGGGGAACACTTCGGTGAAATGGGTTGACTTCCCTATGAAATGATTCTGCGACACGGTTGCGATTCTCACATGTACTTAACTCATCTGAAATGCTAAGTATGAACATTGACTCTCTCTCTCTCTCTCTCTCTCTGTCTCTCTCTCTTTTTCTCTCTCTCTCTCTTCTCTGTCTCTCTTTATCTCTCTCTCTTTCTCTCTCTCTCTCTCTTTCTCTGTCTCTCTCTCTCTTTCTTTCTCTCTGTCTCTCTCTTTCTCTCTGTCTCTCTCTTTCTCTATCTTCTCTCTCTCTCTCTCTCTTTCTCTCTCTGTCTCTCTGTCTCTCTCTTTCTTTGTCTCTCTTTCTCTCATAAAATATTAAGCTTTTTGCCAAGGATGAACGTCGTGATGTAAGCGTTTGAGACATGTAGCGATATAAATAAGAGTCCATTTTGCACCAGAAAGCAAATGTGAGATTTTCTTTCGTGGTAACTAAGACAGCATAGTTTGTTATAATAGAACATCTTTGTAAGCGTTTGGTAAACCAAGACCAAAACCAAAACCCCGGTTATGATTCTGTAGTAGCCATTCCATTTCTACAACTTGAATAATCGTCTTGATAGAAAAATTTACTAAATAAAAGCAAAAAAGAATTTCTCTTTGCCTTTTCTGTTTGACACTGATGTTATGTTTTAAAAATCTTTCTGAACAGTAAATGCCTACGATTTGAGGTCATTCACAGATTACATTTGGTTGATTTCCATCTTTTCAAGAATCGATAAAACCAATACCAGTATGCACTAAACAGAGCTGGCTCTCCACACAGTTATTTTATCCGCGAGAAATAGCTGGCGAATAACCCTATAGTCCGGCACACACACGCACGTACACGCACACACACGCACACACACACGCAAACACACACACATGTATATGTATATACATACATACATATATATATACATACATACATACATACATACATATATATATATATATATATGCTCAACCACCTCCCTAAAACAGTCAATGAGAAAACCCTTCTAGTATCATTCGACGTAGTTAATCTTTATTCTAACATCCCTCACAACCTAGGAATAGAAGCGATCACCTTCTGGCTGAATAACTACCCCTTTGAACTCCCAACTCGCATAAACAAAGACCTTATAATAGAAGGACTTAGATTTATTTTAGAAAACAATTACTTTATTTTTGACAATAATTTCTACAGACAAAGATCGGGAACAGCGATGGGCACGCGTACTGCACCATCTTTTGCCAACCTAGTGATGGGATACCTCGAGAAAATACTCTACCGGATAACACTCGAGAAATTTGGAAACACTTTCTCCACCTATATCCAGAACAACTGGAAAAGATACCTCGATGACTGTTTCATCATCTGGGACAAAAGTATAGAGGAACTTGAGGAATTTAAAATACTATTAAATGGAATAAATGATAATATACAATTCACGATGGGTCATAACGAAGAAGAATTACCATTTTTAGACATCCTCATTAAGAAAACCGGCAACAAAATAGAGACAGATATCTACTATAAACCGACAGACTCCAAACAATACCTACCCTTTGATTCATGCCACCCACGACACACTAGAATAAATGTCCCTTTTTGTTTAGCTAGAAGGATCTGCACCATAATATCAGGCACCAACACCCGACACACACGTCTCCAGGAACTTAGAACCACACTCACAAATAGAAACTATCCACAGCCCCTAATAGACAGTGCAATCCAAAGGGCACTCAAATAAGTATAGAAGACCTGAGACAAACAAAACCAAAAAAGAAAGAACAATTAAAGACCCTTCCCTACATCTCTACACACAACCCACTCAACAATGAGGCCTCAGCACCATACTACAAAGCACAGCCCTACTAAAGGGAGACCCAAAGATGAACCGGATCCTCGAAACACACACCATCATTAAAAGTAAACGGCAACCAAAATCCTTGAAAAGGATTTTAACCCAAGCTAAACTGCACTCAACATCAACCACAAAACCAGCAGTTAGAAAATGTGGAAGGCCCAACTGCGGAATCTGTGTCATCTTGATAGAAGGTTCAGAATTTATACTAGAACAAGGCCATCAGTTCACCATTAGAGCAAACTTCACCTGCGCATCAGAAAACTTAATTTACGTCATAACATGCGCAGGCTGCAATAGGCAGTATATAGGCCATACAAAAAATAGCTTACGTAACAGGATGGCGGTGCATAAATCACAAATTAGAAACCCTGAATACCGGAAAATACCGGTCAGCGGACACATAGATAGATGTGCTGGAAATGTAAATCCGAAATTTACAACTTACCCGCTTTACAAATTCAGTGACAGCGTAACCTTCACGCAACGCCAAAATAAAGAACTGTATTTCATCAAAAAATTTAGACCAAGTTTGAACACCCTGGGCTAGGAATATTAAAACAAAAGATTGGTCCTCCGAAAAGGAGAAGCGAAATTCCACCACGGCCGCTGCCTTAAACAGTCACTCACACTGACAGAAATATGTCTTAGGGAAAGGGAAAAAAATTCATAAAAAGATCTCTACGAGCAGATCTAATCCTGATTCGTCAAGAAACGGATGACGTATTACCTCAGTGAGCAATCTATTGTCACCCTGCTTGGTCGGTTTCCACATACGATACAGCTAAGGGTCAGACCCGATTCTGATTGGTCAAAACATTGATGACGTCTCGTTCTGCTGGACTAGCCACCTAACGGGATGATTGGTCAAAACAGTGATGACGTCACGTTCCGCTGGACTAACCACCTAACAGGATACAGACATAGGTCAGATCTAATACAGCTATAGGTCAGACCCGATTCTGATTGGTCAAAACATTGATGACGTCCCACTCTGCTGGACTAGCCACCTAACGAGACGATTGGTCAAAACTTTGATGACGTCCCGTTCCGCTGGACTAGCCACCTAACAGGTGATATAAAACCCAAACATTTCACAAGATTCATCAGAACTATTCGAACAGACACCAACCAAGAGTCATCACAGTTGCTCCCATTGGAACACAAGGTAAAACCTAAAATGAATTCCTCGCTTTTTCAAGAACATGAATTTTTTATATTGAATGCATATCACCACTATGAACTACTACATCATACTCTTTAAACATATAGCATGGACTCGCTTCACTATATATGAATTTTTTATTATATATGAATTTTTTATATTTGATAGCATGAACTATCTTTTTTATATATAAACTTTTTTTGATAAGGTTCGTCATTTCAAGAACCGAAACATGTTAAATAAATAATGTATATATAAAAATCAAAAATTTGTCTAATGTAGCAGCATTTTCAAACTTCATTTTTTACAAATATATATATATACATATATATATATATATATATATGTATGTATCTATAGGCGTAGGAATGGTTGTGTGGTAAGCAGCTTGCGTACCAACCACATGGTTCCGGGTTCAGTCTCACTGTGTGGCACCTTGAGCAAGTGTCTTCTGCTATAGCCTCGGGCCGACCAAAGACTTGTGAGTGGATTTGGTATATGTGTGTGTGTGTGTGTGTGTGTGTGTGTGCGTGTGTGTGTGTTTGTGTGTATTTGTGTGTGTATGTGTGTTTGTCACCCCAACATCGCTTCACAACCGATGCTGTGTGTTTACATCCCCGTAACTTAGCGGTTCGGCAAAAGAGACTGACAGAATAAGTACTAGGCTAACAAAGAATATGTCCTGGGGCAGATTTGCTCGATTAAAGGCGGTGCTCCAGCATGGCCACAATCAAATGACTGAAACAAGTCTTATATATATATATATATGTATGTGTGTGTGTGTGTGTGGTGTGTGTGTGTGTGTGTGTGTGTGGAGGCGTAATGGTTCAGTGGTTAGGGCAGCGGACTCGCGGTTGTAGGATCTCGGTTTCGATTCCTAGACCGGGCGTTGTGAGTGTTTATTGAGCGAAAACACCTAAAAAGCTCCCTGCTGTACTCTTTCATCACTCTTTCTCCTACTCTTTCGTCTGTTGGCCTGCTCGCTTAGCCAGCGTGGTGGCGTCATTGGAATGCTAAAACAATGCGAACGCATTGTGACCAGCGATGTGTAACATCTGATGGTCTGGTCGGTCACGTGATCACGTGATATATACATATATATACATGATGGACGTTTTTCAGTTTCCGTCTACCAAATCCATTCACAAGGCTTTGACTGAACCCGAAGCCATGTTGTTGGGAAGCAAGCCTCTCACCACAGCCACGCCTGCGCCTATATGTATATGTATATTTTGCATATGAAACCCAACCATTATGTGTGTGTATGCATGTGTGTGTGCCACTCTCTCTCTCTCTCTCCACACACACACATACACACACACACACAAGCAAACAAACAAATAAACAGATGCGATCGTCATTTGCGGAACGTCTTTGATCATAGCTGTGTTCTGTCAGAACTGATGTGCCTCTGTGATAGTGCCATGATAGTTTCACTCTATTGACCTGAGTCTAATTCGTGACAATATTAGGCCAATGCTAGAGTGGCACAATAAACATTTTACATTATTAAATTGTCTTATTGTATTATGGCGGGGGAGAGAAGGGTCTTTACATTTTAACTGCCATTAGGGGTCAACAGCACCTTTTATTTACTGAACTGATTCGGTCGGATGCAAAATCCATCATCAATTAATTCGTCTTAGTGAAAAAATCAAATTAAAGCCGTAACGGATGTGGCTGCTGATTTTCTTAATGTTGTTGCTATTGTTATTTATGTTTCATCCTCGGCTAATTCTTACGATCAAGGCATTCTAGCCGTGACAATCCTGTCTGTTAAAGAGTATAGAAGAGAACATTATCTACCGTGTTCTTTAAGATATTTGAGAGAAATTTTGCTGTTAAGCTGCTACTTCTAACATTTCAAGTGTCCATATAGAGGCTTCAACGTTGACTCATAAAAATGGCAAGTTACTGAGGTGGAAGAAACCAAAAGAAAATCTCAAGAGTTGCGTTCGATTCGGGATTGCAGCTAAATCACTTCACTTTGACTAAAGCTACTAATCTACTAATAAACGCGAAAACTGTATAAATGTCGTCAATCTTTCTTGTGGTGTCTTTTGTAAGTCAGAGGCGTGATGCTTGAGTAAAAGATCGATTTTTAAGTATGGCTGACACCACCATTTAGTAGTTAGTCACCATCTTAGGGAAAGTTGCCAGTTGTACTAAAATGCACTGAAACGTATTGAAATAAAGTTAGACATATAACTTTTGAATCATATACTCCTTTACTCTTTTACTTGTTTCAGTCATTTGACTGCGGCCATGCTGGAGCACCGCCTTTAGTCGAGCAAATCGAACCCGGGACTTATTCTTTGTAAGCCCAGTACTTATTCTATCGGTCTCTTTTGCCGAACCGCTAAGTGACGGGGACGTAAACACACCAGCATCGGTTGTCAAGCAATGCTAGAGGGACAAACACAGACACACAAACATATACACACACACTTATATATATATACGACAGGCTTCTTTCAGTTTCCGTCTACCAAATCCACTCACAAGGCATTGGTCGGCCCGGGGCTATAGCAGAAGACACTTGCCCAAGATGCCACGCAGTGGGACTGAACCCGGAACCATGTGGTTGGTTAGCAAGCTACTTACCACACAGCCACTCCTGCGCTTATATATATATATATATATATATATATATATATATATATGCACACTCACACACAAATACACACACACGTACACACACATGCAACGTATATGTGAGTGTGTGTGCGTATGTACCTTTGTTTGTGCTTGCCCTCCAAACCCTGCTTGACAACCGGTGTTGGTTTGTTTACGTCTCTTTAACTGGGCGTTTCAGGGACAAAAAAGTAACCCGTCTTAGTACCTCGCTTAGAAAAAATTAAGTCCTGGAGTCGATTTGTTCGACTAAACCCTTCAAGGCGATGCTCCAGCATGGCCACAATCGAATGACTGAAACCACACCTACAACAAGCCATCCACTCGCATGTGCACACGCTTATGCACATGCATGTGTATGCACACATGTATAGGAAGCACTCCGTCGGTTACGACGATGAGTGTTCCGGTTGATCCGAATCAACGGAACAGCCTGCTCGTGAAATTAACGTGTAAGTGGCTGAGCACTCCACAGACACGTGCACCCTTAACGTAGTTCTCGGGGATATTCAGCGTGACACAGAGAGTGACAAGGCCGGCCCCTTGAAATACAGGTACAACAGAAACAGGAAGTAAGAGTGAGAGAAAGTTGTGGCGAAAGAGTACAGCAGGGATCACCACCATCTCCTGCCGGAGCCTCGTGGAGCTTTTAGGTGTTTTCGCTCAATAAACACTCACAACGCCCGGTCTGGGAATCAAAACCGCGATCCTATGACCGCGAGTTCGCTGCCCTAACCACCGGGCCATTGCGCCTCCACACACATGTATAGACATGTGTGTATGCACATATTAAAACTCCCACACACTAGTGTTTCCACACTGTTCAGAAATATATTTGCAAAAGTGCGCATATAGACACACATACACGCTCATACACTCCTACATGCAATGAATCACACTCATACGCTTATACCAATACGCAGAGACACACCAAACAGAGATATACACATACTTACGGTACTAACAGATATATAAACACACACTCACTGTAGCATATTGACTGGTTTCTGCACAAAAGGCTGGCATGAAACTTACTCAGACACACACACACACACACACACACACATACACACACACACACCACACACACGCACGCACACACACACACACACACACTACACTTACATGTATGAGTTTTACAGGCACAAACAATTACGTATACATGTGTATCCACAGATGTACATATATATATACATGGACATATACTCTCACAATCATACATAGATATGTGTGCATGAATGTATGTTTGTGTGTATGTCTACATGTATGTATACGTGTATGTGCCTGTATAATGATTATGCAGATGAAGCTTACATATACACCAACACTCAGACATTAGTCGTACTGTAACTTCAAGCAATGACCGTTTCCAGGAAAACTGCCATCATAAACCACAGACACACACATGAAATTCATACATATAGCACAACAGATAAGCACACCCCCACACAAGCCAACACAAACACACACGCACGCACTCACACACACACACACATACACACACGCACACACACACACACATTGCACTGTAACTTCAAGCAATGATAGTTTCTGCAAAAATGGCCGACATCAAGCGTGTTTGTTTCCGTGGTTAGTTTCATAAATCTGCGGATTTCAAGGAATTAATTAGAATTAAGGCCAGGCTAATTTCGTTTTGACTTTTCGCCGGATTAGACAATATAGAAGTAAATTGGGCTGTAAACTGGGGACATGAAACGATATCAATAGACTGTTCAGAAGATGCGAAAACTACTGAATCTATTTCAGATTCCTCTAGTTCTGTGCATTTTGGCAGAAATTCGTCAAATTTGGATCATCAAAAGCAAATATTTTATTATTCATTTTATTAGATTCAATGTTTTATTAACTAGATTCCGTCTCGGAAAGATTTTACTATTTTTCAACAATTTTTGCTGAGATTTTAAGCCTTTGCAGTTTTGTCATAGACATTGATGAATGGGAACAACACAGAAGAATCTTCTATTTGAAAAATAAGTGTTTGGTAGCCAAAGATCGTTTGTCTGTAAATAGAGAGAATGAACAACTACACATCAACGCTGGCAGCAGTAACTGTATTGCTTTGTTTACAAGTGTTTCGTTGCCTTCCGATACAGAGTTAAACTTCTCCAGTAAACAGGACATTATGTATGGTAACATTCCCTGGATACCCTACATCTAGGTGAAGTCGCAACAATCGAGTCTTTTATTTGAAACCTTTCTTGGAAAAAATGCATTAAGCTCATTTTTTTTTTTTTTTTGTATGTGTAAAATATCCAAGGCAAATCTGGAGACAAGTTAGGACTATATAACGCTGATGAAGTCAACGTGAGGCCGAAACACTCTCCATAGTTGTCTCTTGCTGCTAAACAACTATTAGAGTATTCCTTCCAAATTACATGAATCCAGTCCGTTGCTTACTAACTGTTGTGTAGTGATAAACCTCGGAGAATCAACCCCTCATTCTAACTTCGTTTGCATAGTTTCGAATGTTTCGCCTCTTTTGAGAAAGCTTTGAAAATCACGATGAATCATTTTCTCCAACAAACCAAATGCTTTGTGATTGCTGTTAAATACATTTTCAACCATTCTTAAGAAATGTATTTTAGCTCTGATTATTATGTCTTTAATGCATTTCGACAAAATATAACCGTCATTGCTTTTCTGGAAAGTGAAATTTCACGCCTAAGTTCTGAAGACATTATATTCGTAGATCTTAGACGAATCCATCTGGTGAAGCTTATATCATAATATCACGTGATCACGTGACTGACCAGGCTATCAGATGTTGGTACACATCGCTGGTCACAATGTGTTTTACATTGCTTTATCCTTTAAATGACGCCACCCCGCTGGCTAGGCGAGCAGGCCAACATTCCCACCGAAAGAGGAACAGGAGCAACGTAAAATGAAGTGTTTTGCTCAAGAACACAACGCGCCGGCTATATTATAATATAACCAAGAATTAGAGGTTGCGGAAAATCTTCTTTATATATAAAAGAGAGGTTGTGTGTCTGTCTCCTACGATTTAGATTCCTAACTACTCCCACATTTTGCGGTGCAGTTTAACCAAAACCGGGTGTCTTATAGTCGTGATTCATATCGAGCCCTTCTGGGTATTAGCGCGCGTCTACGATGAGTCTACGATTTTAAAACAAATTTACCATTAATTTTTCCCATTTAGAATGCATTTTTGGCATATATAAGGGAAGTAACTCTCTAAAAATTTATCATTAAATCTCAGAACGTAAAAAGCTACAGCAACACCCCACCCCTTTGTGGTTAGCTATATTGAGATGGCTATTATACATTACATCTCTAAAAATGCTTATATAGTTATTTCCCTTACAAACCCGAGCAACGCCGGGGGATACTGCT
>NC_042999.1:161303938-161311438 GCF_006345805.1 Octopus sinensis | reverse complement strand
CGTGCTAACGTTTCTGCCGGCTCGCCGCCTATTACCATGACAACCGCACGCTGTGTTGTGGTTCACTGTTGTCTGTCCTGTTGTCTATGTTTCTTTTTCACACTTGATTCTTCAAACCACAAGATTCTTCTCACACGCGTGTTTTGTTGAAATTTCTCTGTTAGTATATTACATATTTTTCTGTACTTCTCTGTGTTAGCATTTTTCTGTAATTTTCCTTTGTGAGTATCTTTACATATTTTTCATTTTATATATTTTTGGGACTCATTGACTCAGATAGCTGGATTTATGATTTCCCTATGATTTATGATTCTATTCATAAAAACTTAAATTAGGAGTATTTCTTAAACCGTTAGCTTCACATTTCAACAGTTTAACTGAAATTTAGCCCACGTAATAGGAAGTAAGAAGGATATCGTGGAACAGAGAAACTGTGGGTGATACAGTTAATTTGACATAAGATACAGGTATTCTTTTCTTTGGGACAAATTCTTTGTTGACCAGTGTTATTCTTATCGTAGTTTACAAATCCAAGCATGAAAACGTTACTCAACTTTGGAGGTTTGGAGACACACACACACATACACACACATGCACTTATATATTAATGATGTACACAAATACATGACAGGTATACATACTACTGAAATACACATAAAGTAAATACATGCAGACAAATATATTAAAATAGCAAATTTTTAAAAATTAAAAAGTACAATGAAAAGGCAAAAGAAACAGTAAGATGATACATGTTGATTTTACTATGTATTTCTGTTTATTTAGAAACCTACAATGAACAGACACTAAACTATAAGCTTCACAGGGTACAATCTTAAAGTTTGACACCGCTTCACTAAACGCAGAAAATTTCTGCCTCGCTATTGGCTATAAATACACAGTTTTTTCGATTTTTAAACCTTTGTAACTTTTTTCTCCACAACATCATACCTTCAAGGCAATGAGACTGGAAGGCTACATTATTATAGCCGATTTTCAGATTTTTACTTCCTTTTTAAAAAATGCATATTTTGCAAATGATAAAAACTAGATCCAACACTTACTGGTACACAGACACGCACACCTACATATTGATTCATATACACACACAGGAACACTCGTACACGCCCTCGTACCCTCGCGTATACTCATAGACATATATGCACGCTTACGTATACAAACAAATATAATGCGTACAGTATACGTATTTACGCACAACGAAACAACTAATCCTGTACGATAACCCGGGTTTGGTTTGAGTCAGCACAGTAATACATACACATACACATACAAACGAGCGGAGTAGGCACACACACACACACACACACACACACACAGACAAGCAGTTGGTATCAAAGCATTTATTATAAAATGTTCAATATTTTATTTGTATAGTTATTCGTAAAGGTCTACCATTGACTGTCTTTGATTTCAGCTAAATTGCAACTATATTTATGTTTATGTAATTTATTTATAACAGTTTTGGCGTCATAGACAACTGTTTGTCCATCTTTAATCTTTATTAAAGATTGACTCGACCTGTGCGTTTCTGATAGCCAACTTTTGTTCAGCTGCTTTACGTATTTCGTGATTAGGGCGTTGGGCCTTCAATAATTCCATTTGATTTTAGCCCTAATCCGATCTATATGTATGCTTCTTGACGTATTCTCACCCATAGTGTGTGCATGCGCGTGTGAAGGTGTGTGTTTGTGTGTATCGTGTATGCATGTGTGTGTTTGTGTATATATGTGTGTGTGTGTGTGTGTGTGTGTGTGTGTGTGTGTGTGTGTGTGTGTGTGTCTGTGTGTGTGTGTGTGTGCATGATGCGTGAAATATATGCAACACTGTATCAGGTCATTAACAATGAAATGTCTGATTTTCTTATGCACCAACTTAGACAGTTGTTAACTCAAATATTTTATCCTGACAATTCTTTGTTTTACAACATTGAAGAGTTGCATTGTCACTTTTCGAAATGCAACTCCTGGTGTCTGATTATATTGTGAATGTTCTTTTGTAAATCAATTTTTGTGAACCCATGGATAGATAAAAAAATTCCTGTTGTTTATGAATATGAGTTCAGTCGTGGAACCAATGTATCCCAAACAGCTCGAAACATTAATGAGGTGTTTGGGGAAGATGTGGTGAATGAGCACACTGTACATCGATGGTTTGAAAAGTTCCGGTCTGGTGAGTTTACTCTTGAAAACCAGCCCCGTGGTAGACCTGAGACCAACGTGGATAATGATGAGCTGGAAACTGTAGTGGAAGCGGATACCTCACAAACTACGTGTGAGTTAGCAGCAAGGTTTGATGTTTCAATTTCAACTGTATTGGACCATCTGAAACAAATCGGCGAGGTAAAGAAGCTGGATAAGTGGGTACCATACTAACTGAATGAGCATCTGATGACACGTCGTCTTGAAACTTGCTGTTCTTTGCTGTCATAACATGAAAGCGAACCGTTTTTGCATCGTATTGTTACGTGTGATGAAAAATGGATTCTTTTCAACAATAGCAAGCATTCTGCACGGTGATTGGATAATGACGAAGTGCCAAAACGCAATCCAAAAAAGAATATGCACCAAAAAAAGCTAATGATGTGTTTGGTGGTCCAGCACTGGTGTTATCCACTACAACTTCATGAGACCTGGTAAGTCAATTACAGCGAATGTATACATCAACCAATTGGATGAAATGATGAGTGAACTTGCAATTAAACAACCGAGATTGGTCAATAGAGACAGGCCAATTCTCTTGCAAGATAATGCTTGACCATATGTTGCACAAAGAACCCTACTCAAGTTACAGGAACTGAACTTGGAAGTACTCTGTCATCCACCATATTCACCATATTGGACCAACTGACTATCACGTTTTCCAGGCATTAGACAACTTTTTGAAAGGAAAAAACCTTCAAATCTGAAGAAGATGCAAAAGCAGCCTTTCGTGATTTCATCACCTGTTGCTCTCCAGAATAAAATGGCAAAATCGTGTTGATAATTTAGGAGCATACTTTGATTAACTGTATTGTTTTTTGTTGAGATAAAGTAAAATAAACTATCAGCTCAAAATCGAACATTTCATTCATAATTATCTTGATATCTATTCAGATATATATCTTCAAACATACCTCTGTATATTTCTGTTTTCGCAAGCGATATGCATTTACCATGTCGAGTATTTACAGTAATAGCCGTTTATTTCGTGTTTACAGCATGAGATTAGATATGAAGGATATCATGAATAACGTTTGGTTTATTAACACGAGCAACACATTTTCTCTCACAAACTTACGCATACATCCATCAAACTGTTATTCTCTATATAATTTGTATAATATTTGTAGCCTGTGCGGGTTTTGTGAATGTACGTATATCTATGAATAAGCATGTAAGTGTATGCGCGCGGGTGGTTGGTTGTGTGTGCGTGTGTGTGCGTGCACGTGTATATATATATGTATATATAAAGTTAATCCAAACATGAAAACACAAAGAGAAAACACAACAATGCGAGGACGTGGAACAAATATAGTATTATTGGACGCCCAGGAAGGAAGGGAAGAAGGAGGGTTTTACGTTTCGAGCGGAGGTCTTCGTCGGAAACATAGGAGAAGGAAAGATCCAGAGAAGGAAAGACAGAGGAAAAAAATCGCCAACGGTACAGACGCGGTCACATTTTGAATGTATGTATGTATGTATATATATATATATATATATTATATATATATATATATATATATATATATATTATATATACATACATACATACATACATATATTTATATATATATATATATATATATATATATGTGTGTATATATATATAAATATATACATATACAGTTCAAATTTAAAGAAGACAAAAGACGAAGGTAAGTGTAGGAACAACAAGCAGGTGTATTAGTTTATATATATATATATTATGTAATATTATATTGTTTATTATATTATATTCATCTAGCAAAGTCGTACTAATCAGCGTTGAATAATATATGCATGTATGATGATGTTTAACACATCGTGTACACTCGGACATGGGAGGAACTTTCGCTGCGAAATATTTTCGGGAGAAATATTTCCCCTTAGACAACGTGTATGAAAACTCATTGAGTTATGAATGACATCATCAAATCATGGGATGCATGCATTTCTACTTGTGACGTGCAATCAGCCACAAATGCCGAATCTCTTGATCACAGCTGTATCAGAACAATAGCTCTGATGTACCAGAACAGTAAACAATAAATTTCATGGCGTGGGTAACGCTTGGTGAAGCAAGAATTGATTAAGCAGAATCATACGAAGCAGCCTTGAATAAAGCATATTCATGTGCAGTGATATTTAGTACATTCGTGTGCAGTCGAATGTAGGAAGACCTTTCTCTGTGAAAATAGTCCCGGGGGAAATATTTCCTCTTAGACAACGTGTTTGAAAATAGATTGCACTATGGATGACGTCATCAGATCGTGGATGCTAGAGTTCCTTCGACTTGTTAAGGTCCAGATACCAACATCAAGGCTATAGACTACTTGGCTTCTTCCTAGGCTATCATTCTGAAGTTAAACACAAGAAATATTTCTATTCTCACTGGCAGGATGCAGTATCTCAGAAATATATTTCAGAATGGCAGTCTCTTCGTGATTCTGTTTTTACTTTCAGTGAAAAATCTGTCTATTTTTTAAGAAAATCTGAAAGATATGCGGTTGCAATGGTGATTAAGGAAGGTCGGAAATGCTATAACAAATCAGGGTGTGTTTCTGTTTAGTATATACCTCATCTGTGAAGTATTGTCCAATCAAGTTCTTAGAAAAGTTAAAAAGATTGTTTCCCAAGTCAAAATTTTAGATAAATAATATATTTAGTCTATATACATGCAAAGTAAGAGAATACATTTTTATGTGTGTGGAGGGGAGGGAATAAACTTTATAAACGTCTGAAGGAAAATATAATCACGTGAAGAGGATATAAGGGGAGAAAACTCAAAACGAGAGAATTTCAAGTTTATTTTCAACAATCTAGAAAGCTTAGTTACAAAATGTTTATAATAAAATTAATTATTTCTGTAGCTTGTCAACTCATTGCTTTTCTATATATCACATGTTTTTTTTTATGTTTGTCATAATTTATTTACCTTAGGCAGTGTAATTAAGTTCGATGAAGTTTACAATAACTTTGTTAAAAGAATAATATATTTTAAATACTAAAATTTTGAGAAAACTTTTTGAGGCAAAACCTCATCTTTAGACAGAACAGCTTGCCTTTACTGATTGATTTCGGAGATGTAGGTAACTGAATTACTAAACTTGCCCGATTTTTCTGAGACATAGATTATATTATGTTGAGACTGAAGACGCCAGCAATAAAACCACTCTTTGAATAGTCAATATTTTGATATTTGTTGGCATTGAAGATATTTTTTGTGAAGTATCTTTTCTTACGGGATTAAACTCTTAGCCAATCTTTGAGACTCATGTTTCTTGCCCACATATAACGCTAGTCATCTACGTACATACACTTCTTTTGACAAGCAGAAATATAAACTTACATACTGGTATCTCTGACTACATACAGATTTACATCTATCTATCTATCTATCTATCTATCTATCTATCTATCTATCTATCTATCTATCTATCTATCTATCTATCTATCTATCTATCTATCTATCTATCTTGTGTGTGTGTGTGAGTGAGAGAGAGTGATGTGTGTATTGACAATAAATAAATAAATGTATATGGACGCTATGCAATAACGGAAGTAAAAGAAAAATTAAACGTCCCAACTCACCTAGATAGAGCAATAATAATAATAATAATAATAACAATAACAATAATAATAATAATAATAATAATAATAATAATAATAATAATAATAATAATAGTAATAATAATAATAATAATAATAATAATAATAATAATAATAATAAATGCAGAAACTTTCAAAATACAAAGACCTGGAAATAGAGGTAACCAGAATGTGGAATCTAAAAACAGAAACAATTCCTATCATAGTAGGTGCATCAGGCATGATAAAAAAATATTCAGATAAATACATAACAAAAACACCAGGACTTACAAACACATATAACATACAGAAAATTGCACTACTAGGCACTGCACACATCCTACGCAGAACACTTTCCATACAATAACCATCAGAGCATCACAACAAATCACAGCACATACCCAAGGCACACAGAGCTGCGCTCGGTAGTGAAGTGAAAGCACGCTATAAAAATAAAACTACTGAATAATAACATAAGAGGGATCAGCTATCTGAATGTGGCTAGGGTCAGGGCGGGGTGGTGGGGGTGTTACTGATGCATTTAGCCCCAGGCGAACATCGACGTCACCAGAAGAGCTGACACCATCTCGGTGTCCTTGCCAGCCAGCAAAGGGAGATCAGCCTCCCCGAAGATACGGATACTAAGCGGTGCTTACCATACGTTGACAAGAGGCAATAACCTCGAAACCGGTCCGTGTGTAGTATCCGTATCTTCGGGGAGGCTGATCTCCCTTTGCTGGCTGGCAAGGACACCGAGATGGTGTCAGCTCTTCTAGTGACGTCGATGTTCGCCTGGGGCTAAATGCATCAGTAACACCCCCACCACCCCGCCCTGACCCTAGCCACATTCAGATGGCTGATCCCTCTTATGTTATAGAGCAGTTACTGTTTATATCTCGCCCAAAGATTTATTATTGTACTGAATAATAATAATAATAATAATAATAATAATAATAATAATGATAATAATAATAATAATAATAATAATAATAATAATAATAATAATAATAAATGCCCTGATGCAGTACCAGGCAGTGGCTCTCATGGCTTCTGATCTTAACTGATTGGAAGTGTTATCATGTACATTGTTTTGTCTTGGTATAAAAGATGGGCTACAGCAAATATTCTGCTCAATATCACAGATTTGCTTGTCTTGTCAGGGGTTTGACCTTAACCAGTTGAGCATGTCCCTTAGTGGCTGACGATATGTGCATCTCTGATCACGAGCAGAAGTAGTGGGGGAGCATCATAGCCATGTGTTGAGAGGGATTCTTTGGGGTTTGAATAATTCACCTATGGAAACATGGGTGGTTCTTTCAACATCCTTAAACAACCCTTATTCAGGGACCTTTTGAGCGGGATGGGCTACTCAACCTGAAGAAAATTCTAACTGGGCCCCACCTGCAAGGTCATGTGCTGTTTATCTTGACATGAGATCACCATGTCGCGCACATATGGTTGTGATGCATGTGCCTGGTGTACCCTTATCAGACGGGTAGTCATGATGGGTATATTGGGCTTCGTATATTTTACCCCAGTGTCACTTTGATGGCATGCACTGCTCTCTCACTCAATAATAATAATAATAATAATAAAAGAAATTAAAAGGGGGTTTCTTTCAATCGTTCTCTTCTCTGCTAGGAACCATGGGAACTTCCACTGTTTAAGAGTTTTGTGGATAATGACAGTGTAAAGGTAGTGGTAGGTAGGTGTGTGG
>NC_042999.1:161286438-161298938 GCF_006345805.1 Octopus sinensis | reverse complement strand
TTTACTTTTCTTTGCTTCCTCCTCTGAATATTCAAATATATGTAAACATATACTTTTTATTGCAAAAACACACCTGTTCTTCTAACTGACTACAAACAACTCTAGAAAAGTCAACTTCAACCTCCACAATATTACCTTACACGAAATATACAAACACTTTTTATTGCAATAACACAAACGCACATGGAGAAAAAAATAATGATGCTAAGATTCTCTCTGGTCGGACACAACTTCTCTATTCACAAACAATACAGAACAGCCCTTCCTTAATTTTTCTTAAGGCTAATAGTAGTAAACATTTCAACTTTTTTTGACCGATAGGACCCCACCTAAAAAAAAAAAAATATCACTGATGGTGATGGTGATGATGGTGATGATGATAATAATGATAGTAATAGTGCTGATAATCTATTTATCTATCTACACACACACACACACTCAAAGAGTTCAGCCAACACAAACCTCACCTCGGCTCTATTGTTAACCAAATATGAAAGTATTATTTGGCAGGCAAGAACTCTGGCGTTGAAGACAGTCAGCCAGCCAACCACCAAGCCAACCAACGAGACAGACAGACACTACTGTGATGGTGATAATGATAAAAAACAAAAATAACAATAATAAGATACTGCTGTGACTACACATAAAACAATATAATTGATGATGATGATGATGATGGTGATGGTGATGATGATAATGATGATGGTAATGGTGGTGATAATGATGATAGTGATAATAATGGTGATGATAATAACAATAATAAGCCGACTACGGCTGCTATAATGGTACGATTATAATTGTAACGGCAATGATGGCCGTCTCCCCACGAGCCAATCAAAGCTCAAAAATGATAACATTATCGTAGCACCAAAATGTTTTTGGAAACTAAAAGGAAAACTAAATCAGTATACCAAATCGCTTGTCCTATGGTTAATCTGGAAGCGCGTCCCCCAGGGAAGAGCCAACCTGGGATCGAAAAGTCATCAACTGGCACAAACTCTTCTCCGAATACGGACATGGATGGTCACTTGAACGGGAAATCCCCCAACTCGAGCCCTCCAAGTTCACCACCACAACCACCACAGAAAGAAAAATGTAATCGGAACAAATGGACTCGAGAAGAGTATAAAGAAGTATTATACGCTTATTACTATACATTAGGTAGGCCATCTCAAGAGAGACACACCGCAAACTCTTACAGTATATGGAGAACACTGAATCAAGACAGTAGGCCCTATTTGGACGAGAACAAATTAGCAAATGTCAGGAGGGATATCCTTAGAAATAACAGACTCACAGACAGTGAAATAAGCGCGATCAAGCACGCAACGGAAAATGACATAAGTATAAGACACAAAGGAAATGAAGAATCAGATGAACAGTATAGCCCGCCACGAGGCTTAATTGAAAGACTGCCATCTGACCAAAGTACGCAAAGGCCTGAAGATACAAGAAATTCTATTGTTCCTGTTAAAGATAGCCAGGAAAATGATAAAACAACAGTAACTGAAGATCTCGCATTTGCTGAAGAACACAGAGAGTCTATGGCAGAAATGAGGCAGAAAATCCTGAATACGCTTGAAGTTGTAAGACATACAAGTATGAATGATAGAGAACCACTTCATAAACTCTCAAATACAAACCAAAATAAAAAACAAATCCAAATTGGCAACTATGTAACAAATGAAATAATACAAGAATTAAAACCTGATTTTACTGAGTTAAATGAAATTATTTACCCTTCTGCTAGGGCAATTGAAACCAGCTGTATGCCCCCGAAGAAACAAAGAAAACCAAACCTGGGAAGAAATCAAACCTGGAGAAGTAAAATTGAAAAAGAGATTGAATTTATGAAAGGGGAAATATCAATATTAAATGAACTAATATGTGGAAATGATGTAAGATCCAGAACAGGAAGAAAGATGAAGAGAAAATTTGGATCCTCACCAAGAGAAGAACTGATATCAATAAAAGAAACGCTGAAACAAAAAGTCCAAGCAAAAGCCCAAAGAATACGAAGATTTGAGAAGAGAAACAAGTTTTACAAGCAAAATAATCTGTTCACATCCAATGCCAAAAAATTCTACAGAGAAATAGGGAAGGAGAAAGTAACCGTTAAAGACCCCCCTCCCATGGAAGAAGTTCAAAACTTTTGGAAAAGGATTTGGAGTGACAAGAAGACGTACAACATAAATGCAGACTGGATTATACAAACTGAAGGATCCTACCAAAATTTACAACAACAAGCATGGGAAGACATCACAATAGCAGACCTAAGAAAGGCACTCACGAAGGCCAATAATTGGAAATCCCCCGGTAAAGATAGGGTGCCGAATTTCTGGCTCGCATCGCTCCCATGCACACACGGTAAGCTAGTTCAGCTGCTCAATGGAATTATGAGAGACCCAAAGAAAACACCTGAATGGTTAGCAAGTGGTATTACTTACCTACTCCCAAAGAATAACGAAACCAACCTTCCAAAAAACTATCGGCCTATAACCTGTCTATCCACCACGTATAAAATCCTAACATCTATCCTGGCGGAGAAAACATATGCATTCATGGAAAAGAACGATATTTTCCCCATTGAACAAAAAGGGTGCCGCTGAGGCTCTTACGGATGCAAAGATCAACTGCTAATTAATCGTATGATCCTTGAGAACTGTCACAACAAGCGCAGAAATCTCAGCTCCGCATGGATTGACTATAAAAAGGCCTTCGACAGTATACCGCATCCATGGATCTTGAGATCGCTGGACATCTTCAAAATTTCCCCTGTGATTTCAAACTTCCTGAAGCACAATATGTCGTTGTGGAATGCGAATCTCCAATTATACCACTCTAATGGAGTACTTGCCTCAGAAAATATAAACATCAACTGTGGAATTTTTCAAGGTGACTCACTTTCACCTTTAATATTCTGCATAGCCCTAATACCCCTTACAAGTGAATTAAACAGAACAGGGTATGGGTATAAAATTGCCAATAAAAAAATAAGCCATCTATTTTATATGGATGACTTAAAACTCTATGGTAAAGACAATAATGAACTTGAAGGCCTATTGCGCACTGTGAAAGCATTCAGCGATGACATCGGGATGGAGTTTGGACTTGAGAAGTGTGCCAAGGCCACTTTCCAGAAAGGGAAAGTGAAGACCACAAATTCAGTCGTGTTAGATGTTGACACAGTCATAAGAGAGCTTGAGCAAGAACAAACATACAAATATTTAGGGATAAATGAAGGCTCTGGTATTCAGCATGCAAGCATGAAAGAGAATATCAGGAAGGAATGTTATAGGAGAGTTCGTGCAGTCCTGAAATCTGAACTAAATGCACGTAACAAGGTGTTAGCTATAAATTCCTTAGCAGTTCCAGTTGTTACTTATAGCTACAATGTGTTGAACTGGAATATGAGTGAAGTAAAGAATATAGATAGGAAAATACGCAAGCTGCTGAGTTGTAATAGGATGCACCACCCAAAGGCAGACGTAGATCGCCTTTACCTTCCCAGAGCCCAAGGAGGTCGAGGCCTGATCCAATTTGAACTAGCTTACAAAACAACCACAATTGGACTGGCCAAATATCTCGAAATAACGAATGACTGGATGCTAAAGCTCGTGGAAAATCACGAGAGACGAAAGAAGTTTCATTGTATCATAAAAGAAAGCAAAAAATTTGCTATTGATCTCGTTCAGGATACCCAAACTGAACAACCCGAGGGAAGTACGGCAACTATTGTTGCAAAGAAGGTAAAAATAATGGCAACGAAAAAAGCGCACGAGCAATTGGCTGATAGGTGGGAGGAGAAACCTCTGCACGGCAAATATGTGGCCCGCAGCAAACAAGCTAATGTTGACCAGAAGCAAACCCATCAGTGGCTACGCAGCTCAGGGCTAAAAGCAGAGAGCGAAGGTTTCATCCTGGCTGCTCAAGATCAAAGCCTATTAACCCGGAACTACCAGGCCAATGTGATGAAAAATGGAGCAGACCCAAAATGCCGATTCTGCAACGACATGATTGAAGCAGTGGACCACCTAATCTCTGGATGTAAAGTCTTAGCACCAGTGGAGTATAAATTAAGACATGACAGAGTTGGCCAATATCTACACTGGCTAATAAGTCGGCATTACAATATCAAAACTGCCGACAAGTGGTATAATCACACCCTGAGGCTGTAACTGAAGGAGAAAATGTAACCATTCTGTGGGACTTTCCAGTACATACAGACCGAACCATCAAGGCCAATAAACCAGATATTGTTGTGAAAGACCAAAACAATAAAGTTTGCTTATTGATCGACATGAGCATCCCCTGTGATCATAATATCTCAGCGAAAGAAATTGACAAGCTCAGAAAATATAAAGACCTACTCATTGAAATTGAGAAAATGTGGCATCTCAAGGCGGTTACAATACCAGTGATCGTAGGAGCACTAGGAACGATCAAGAAGGGAACCGAAAATTATATGAGAATGATCCCTGGCTTACCATCCCTGCAAGAAGTGCAAAAGATTGTCTTAACTGGTACATCACACGTATTGAGAAGAGCATTGTCGATGTGAGAACTGTTGCTGCTCATGTATTTTAATTTAACTTAAAAAAAAAAAATTTTTTTTAAATGAACGAACTATTGAGTTTGGTTTAATGGCCTACCAATGTATACTATGAGTTTCTTTGCCCTAGGAGTCGGGAAGACACTCGGCAAGAAATGGAAGCAAGTTTGAAAGAAGAAAAAAAAAGTAATAATAATAATAATAATAATAATAATAATAATAATAATAATAATAATAATAATAAGAAGAAGAAGAAGAAGAAGAAGAAGAAGAAGAAGGGCTACAGTAAATATTCTGCTAAAGGTTAGTTGTTTGACCTTATCCAGTTGAGCATGTCCTTTAGTGGTTGATGATATGTGCATCTCTGATCATGAGCAGAAGTAGTGGGGGAGCATCATAGCCATGTGTTGGAAGGAATTCTTAGAGGTTTGGATAAGTCACCTTTGGAAACATGGATGGTTCATTCAACATCCTTAAACAATCCTTATTCAGGGACCTTTTGAGCGGGATGGGCTACTCGACCAGAAGAATATTCTAAGTGGGCCCCACCTGCAAGGTCATGTGCTGTTTATCTTGATATCGGATCACCATGTCGCGCACATATGGTTGTGATGCATGTGCCTGGTGTACCCTTATCAGACGGGTAGTCATGATGGGTATATTGGGTTTCAAATATTTTACCCCAGTGTCACTTTGATGGAAGGCACTGCTCTCTCATTCAATAATAATGATGATGATGATGATAATGATAATAATAATAATAATAATAATAATAATAATAATAATAATAATAATATAATAATAATAATAATAATAACAATAATAATAATAATAATAATAATAATAATGATAATAATAATAATAATAATAACAATAATAACAATCCTTTCTGCTAAAGGCACAAGAGCTAAAATGTTGGGGTAGGGGCGAGTACGCAACTAGTACTTAATTTATTGACCCCGAAAGGATGAAAGGCAAAGTCGACCTTGGCGAAATTTGAACTCAGAACGTAGCGGCAGACGAAATACCGCTAAGCACTTCGCCCGGCGTGCTAAGGTTTCTGCCATTTCGCCGCCAAATTTTCGTACAAGGCCAGCAATTTTGAATGAGTTGATTACATCGAACTCCAGGGCTCAACTCGTACGTACTTTATCGACTCCGAAAGGATGAAAGGCAAATTTGACCTTGGCGGAATTTGAACTGAGAACGTAAAGACGGGCGAAATGCTGTAAAGCAATTTACTTGGAGTGCTAACGATTCTGCCAGCTTTCCACCTAATAGTAATAATAATAATAATAATAATAATAATAATAATAATAATAATAATAATAATAATAATAATAACAATAATAATGCTTTCAAATTTTCCACAAGGGCAGAAATTTGTGGGGAGGAGATGAGTTGATTTCATCGATTCCAGTGTTGAACTGGTAATTAATTTATCGACCTCCGAAAGGATGAACAGTAAAGTCGAGCACGGCGGAATTTGAACCTAGAACCTGCAGTTTTCTTCATCAACAGAAAACAACGCCTGAAACAGCTGTAGTAAACTTCAGCCTATCTGTGCTATCATTTGTACTACACTACAATCGGAACCTTCCCTGCGTTGGATCTTGAGCCTACTGCACACTGTGGATTGCATGCCGGAGTATACTCTGGTACGATTTATTTACGTATACGTTGAGTGTATTTAGTCTATACTGGTGGACGTATGCGTAACTAGAAGGACAAATCCATATATGCTTTAGTAAATACGTTGATATATGGGAATATGGTCCTTGACTATACCTTGGTATCTTTGCTCTTAAAATAATACCTCGATCCTATTGGATCCTGAATATGTATGTGTGTATGCATGTATATATGTATATATATGTATATATGTATGTATATATATATATATATATATAATATATATATATATATATATATATATTTGTATATACATGCTGGAGCACCGCCTTTAGTAGAGCAAATCGACCCCAGGACTTATTTTTTGTAAGCCTAGTACTTATTCTATCGGTCTCTTTTGCCGAACCGCTAAGATACGGGGACGTAAACACACAAGCATTGGCTGTCAAGCGATGTTGGGGGGACAAACACAGACACACAAACATATGCACACACGTACATATAAATATATACATATATACGACGGGCTCCTTTCAGTTTCCGTCTACCAAATCCACTCACAAGGCTTTGGTCGGCCCGGTGCTATAGTAGAAGACACTTGCCCAAGGTGCTACGCAGTGGGACTGAACCCGGAACCATGCAGTTGGTAAGGTAGCTACTTACCACACAGTCACTCCTACGCCTATATGTATTTACGTGTGTATGTACACACACACACACACATATATATGTGCGTGTGTGTGTGAGTGTGTGCATGTATATATATATATATATATATATATATATATATATGTATGTGTCTGTGTTTTAAAAATTCCCTACCTATATTAGTTTTTACGGCAATATTAAGTGCGGGGTTAAACCACAAAACTTTCCTAGTTCTAGTTTTACGCGGTCTATTATTGATAGAATTAGCTTGATTATACTGGATCTTCTCCGAGAATCCACTTTTCCTTAATGCATTATCATCATCATCATATATATATATATAATATATATATATATATATATATGCGCGTGTGTATGTATGTTTGTCCCCCACTACCGCTTGACAACCGGTGTTGGTGTGTTTACGTCCTCGTAAGTAAGCGGTTCGACCAAAATGATCGAAAGAACAAGTACCAGGCTTTAAAAAAAATATTGGGGTCGATTCATTCGACTAAAGATTTTTCAGTGATTGAAATACGTAAAAGATAAAAGATAAAAGAACTAAAGAACTATTCCCAGCTTGCATTAAAGAAGTCTTCGTAAACTGTAGTAAATAAAGAAATGTAAATTGGCGTCACACCATTGATTCTCAGACGACATGGTACTTGTATGAGGAGATTG
Organism: Octopus sinensis; assembly: GCF_006345805.1. Classification (NCBI taxonomy): domain Eukaryota; kingdom Metazoa; phylum Mollusca; class Cephalopoda; order Octopoda; family Octopodidae; genus Octopus; species Octopus sinensis. Next base: position 161,291,425 of record NC_042999.1, on the reverse strand, counting down.
AACTTCGTATTTAAAACAACTGAAAAGATAAAGCGAGACGGCGTCACAAAGAATGAGCATGAAAAAAATTAATCAAAACAATCTTTAACGAGTTGATAGATAAAATTATCTTTATATATAAATTGAAGAACCATACCTTCAAAAAGTAACAACGATACTCATCAACTTGAATCTGAAATGAAACAAAACTAAATGGTGTTGTTAAATCTATAAAACTATTGAAATGGAATTGAGCTGCGCACAACGAGAGGATGAGTGACAACAGATTAGCACAAAGTTAAACATATAAGATTCCGAGGGAGCAGTAAAAGAAACGGAACGACAACAAAGATGGAGGACAAAAATTGGAGAATGGAAACTGAAAACAAAAGTTATGGAGAAAACATTGACGGCAATGGAAAAGTAATGGTTGATTTGATTGAAAGATAAGTAGTATCTGTTTTGAGTTATGTCCAGATGTATACATTATGATAAACTATAAAAAACAACATTGTACGTTTGAATGTTAACATGTATATAAAATGCCATTTATATTCCACACACACAATTACCATCCACGTGTTAGTCAGTTAAGCGGAGGTGGAGTTTGGGGTGTAAGTGAAAGAGAAGGCAGACGATAAATAGGAATTGGATAGAAGGATGGATAGATATATTTGACAGAATGGAATGGTGGAGTGCAAAATGCGCATAAGTAATTCCCTAATAAATAATCATCTGATTGTCAGCAATCCATGCATGACTTCTGATTGCTTGGTCACATTGTTTTAGTCATATTTTGCTTAAGGTGTTTTTATTTGTTGCCGTTGTTGTTGCTAATGTTGTGGTCGTTATTGATGTCGCCGTTGTTATTGTTATTTTCTTGTTGTTGCTGTTCTTTCTGTTGCTATTGTTTATCATTGTTTTGCATCATCCTGTTATCTGTTTGAAATTTCAGTGGATTAATATGTATCTAATTCTCGACCACCCACCACCATTTGTATGACGTCACTCTGGACTGTCTCTTCCGCTCTCTTCCGCTTCCATTCTATCTCGCTTGGCATTTTTTTCTTATTCTTTTTTATTTGTTTTATAGCTTTGTTTATTTAATGATCGTAATTTGCACTTCTCTTCTCCTTCTCTCCTTCCTCTTATTTAATTCTCTTCTTTTCCGCATTCCTTCCACTCTCCCCTTAGACTTTCATACCTATTTCTTCTTTCTCCCACCCCTCCTCTGTCTGTCTGTCTCTCTGTCTTTCTCTCTCCCCCTCTCTCTCTCTCTCTTCAGACTGCATGGATTCTGATCATTTTTCTCTCTGCTTCTCATATTTCCTTGTTAATTGTCTTTCATAACCATTTCTCTCCTTTTACCATTTCTAATTCTCTCTCTCTCTCCTCTTACGCCTGCTTTATCTTTCCTACTCTTTCTCTTTCTTCATAGATTTACATTCCTTTCAATTGCAAACACACCTTCTTTCTGTTTCGCTACTCCCCCCTCTCTCTCTCTCTCACTCACACACAAACACACATACACACACACGCACATACACACTCTCACATACTAACACTATACGTGTCTTTGTCACTATTTCGCTTTCCCACTCTCTTTGTTTCTCTCTCACTCTCTCGTTCTCATCCACAGCATATCTCTCTTTCTCTCACTTTTAATTTGTACATCTCTCTATATATTTCTCTTTCGTACTCTCTATCTTCACCTTCTTTTTCTCTGTCTATCTCTAACTCTCTACATCTCTGAGTTTTCACTTATCTATCTATCTATCTATCTGTCTGTCTATCTATCTATCTATCTATCTATCTATCTATCTATCTATCTATCTGTCTGTCTGTCTGTCTGTCTGTCTGTCTGTCTATCTGTCTGTCTGTCTGTCTGTCTGTCAGTCTTCCTGTGTGTTTGCTGGCCATTTCTGTCTTTCAGTTTTCCTCTTTCGCTTCTCTCCCCACTCTCTGTCACAAAATCACCGTCTTTCTGTCATACAGGCACACAAACACGCAAGCACACACACACACACACACACACACACACACGCACACACACACCCTGCGACACGCACACATGCAAACAAATACACAATTTTCTTCCTTCCCCGTTTCTATTTCTCCGTTTCAACATTTCCTTTATTTTCCATCCTTTCCACCCATTCCATCTCTCCACTTTCTCCCTCTCTCACTCTCCCTCTCTCTCTCTCCCTCTCTCTCCCCATCTCTCTCTCTCTCCGCTTCTGTCCCACTGGCTAGTGGTCAATCACCACAACACATCAATCCTAATAACACACATGTTTAATCACTTCAAGACATGTCATGGAATCGGAACAAATACGAATGGATATCAATGGAAGCTTCTTGAATACTGCGTCTTTCTCACCGCTCTCTCTTCTCCCTCTCTCTCCCTCTCTCCCCATCTCTCTCTCTCTCACGTTGTCTATCTTTCTTTCCTGTTCTCTTCCTCTCCCCACAACTACACTCTCTCCCTCAGGTTAGAATCCCTTCCCTCGTCTTTCTCTCCATGTTCTTCCCCTTCCGTATCTATAGTGCTTTGCTATCACGACGCATCTATTGCCGTCACTGTAGATTATAAACGGTTTCTTCTTCTTCTTCTTCTTCTTCTTCTTCTTCTCCTCCTCTTCTTTCTTCTTCTTCTTCTTCCATCTCCTTCTTTTTCTTCTTCTTCTTCTTCTCCTCCTCCTCCTCCTCCTCCTCCTCCTCCTTCTTCTTCTTCTTCTTCTTCTTCCATCTTCTTCTTCTTCTTCCCTCCCCCTCTACTTCCTCTCCCCCAACATCCTCCTTTCCTTTTCCCTTTAGCCGTAATTTGTAACCTTCTGTCCAATTTACAAGTCATTATTATTTGGGATTCAACCGGGTGGGAGTTGGAAGTGGGATAGAAACCTTGGAGTAATTATTTACGTCCCTTGACGTTCTAAGTGCCAATTCTGCGCAAAGTAGACCTTATCTTTCATCGGTTTGTTGTTGTCGTTTAGCTTCAGATCAACCCTGAATAAAAAGACTTTCCAGTTATGACCATTCCGTCTTTTTGTATAGCAATTATTTCATCGACCAATGCGTGTGTATATGTGCGCTTGTGTGTATGTATGTGCGTGTGTGTGTGTGTGTGCATGCATGTGTGTGTTTTAGGACGATAAAGAGTGATTTTAGGTCGAACGATGCATAAACGTCCTCACGAAGTAACAAAATAGATATTAGTCAAATCTTGAGATGTTTTATTTTATTTACCTTATTTATTTTTACTTGCTAGATCTAAAGGGAGAAACACTGCCCAGGGCCTTCACAGGCCTTCCAAAACAGATGAGTCTGATGTTGTTACACATTGCTGGTCACAATGCGCTTTGCATCGTTTTAGCATTCGAATAACGCCACTACCCGGCTAGGTGAGCAGGTTAACATTCCCCGCTTCCCCAAAGGGAGACTGGAGCGACGTGAAATGAAGTATTTTGTTCAAGAGCACAACACGCCGCCCAGTCTGGGAATCGGGTCCATGATCTACCGATCGTGAGTGTGACAGTCTAACCACTAGACTACGCACCTTTACACTATATGTATAGGGAGACTGGACCTGGAACCATGTGTGTTGAGAAGCAAACTTCTAACCACACAGCGAGGCCAGCTCAAATTCCTTACACCTAATAAAGTTTAACGTCTTAATAGCCATGTCGCAGAATGTTACGAAGTAGTGTTATCCTCTCTTTTACTATCGCTACGCATTTTGCAAAATTTCTAATCTGCAGATTTGTACTTGTTTGACAAGGGGCTTGATTCTAGACTGTAGTTATATCATGGAAGAGCCATTTCAGCCGTATAAAAGCATACAAAACTATTCACTTATGATTTACTAGCAGTATCGCCCGGCGTTGCTCGGGTTTGTAAGGGAAATAACTATAGCCCCGGGCCGACCAATGCCTTGTGAGTGGATTTGGTAGACGGAAACTGAAAAGAAGCCCGTCGTATATATGTATATATATATTTATATATGTATGTGTGTGTTTGTGTGTCTGTGTTTGTCCCCCTAGCATTGCTTGACAACCGATGCTGGTGTGTTTACATCCCCGTCACTTAGCGGTTCGGCAAAAGAGACCGATAGAATAAGTACTGGGCTTACAAAGAATAAGTCCCGGGGTCGATTTGCTCGACTAAAAGGTGGTGCTCCAGCATGGCCGCAGTCAAATGACTGAAACAAGTAAAAGAGTAAAAAGAGTATATAAGTATTTTTAGAGAGTTATAGCCAAAAAATAGCAAAAAATGCATTAAAAATGGAAAAAAATAATGGTAATTTTTTTTTTAAATCGTTGACTCATCGTAGACATTTTTAGAGAGTTACTTCCCTTATATAATAGCGAAAAAATGCATTAAAATAGAAAAAAATGATGGTAAATTATTTTTAAAATCGTAGACTCATCGTAGACGCGCGCTAATACCCAGAAGGGCTCGATATGAATCACGACTATAAGATACCCGGTTTTGGTTAAACTGCACCGCAAAATGTGGGAGTAGTTAGGAATCTAAATCGTAGGAGACAGACACATAACTTGACTTTTATATATAAAGATTTTGCGTCAACCCTTTCGTTTCACCATTGCAGTCTGATCCATATCATAATCCCAATGTAGAAATTTTGATATTTCACGAAAGAAATGAAAAACGAATATAAAGCTTTTTACTTTTAGATTGCCATGATGTAATTTGCTGAAAATTTAATAAAATTAACATTTGATATTTTCTCGAAAAAATATTGATCTGTTTCTGTTTGCAGTAACTGTTGTGTTTGTCACGGATACCCTACATTTCGTTAAATATTTTAAACGTACAAAATCTTATTTTCGCAGGATTTGAGTATAAACTAGAAACTATAGGTTAGAAACCTCTCTGTTAGATCACCCTTGTTTTATATTGTAGTCTCTTAGATGGTATGGCCATGTTCCAAGTGCCCATTGGCAAAGACCATTCGCTTGGTGTCTGAGCATTGATGACTTAAGGACTT
>NC_042999.1:161271438-161281438 GCF_006345805.1 Octopus sinensis | reverse complement strand
ACAGATATTGTTATACTTGGGGATGGTCATATATTTGTCAGTTAAATACACACACTATATGCTCGATCTGTACTTCAGCTTTATTATTATTATTTTTGTTTCTTTGTGGAAGTTTTTTCGTCACACATCGTGTGACCTCTTCAGCGATTCTTTATCCTACGTGTCACAAAATGGACAAAGCAGAACAGCAGGAGACACATGGGAGAAAGAGTCATTGAAGAGGTCACAGGATGTGCGACGAAAGATCTTTGACAAGGAGCAAAAATTAATACTAATAAATCTGAAGTAATGACCAAACATATAGTGCGTGTTTTAATTGGCAAAACATGATCATCCTCAAGTACAACAATTCACACAGACACACACGCACACACGCAGACACGCAGACACGCACACACACGCACACACACGCACAGAGTTTGTCTATATGTTGATACATATATGCGGAAAGAAATATAATAAAAAGGCTCCCAAATATGGAAGCTTAGTGCTAGAGACACAAAGTGGGATAAATTCATGGAAAGAATGAAAATCAAAAACATTTACCATTAAAGATATATCCCAGACTGATCAGTTTCTACCTCTTTCTAGCAAAACAGACAGAATATGTTTGCCAAGGCAAGGTTCATCAGAGGGAAGCCTTCTTAATCCTAGATGCACAGAGCGTTAGAGCACATGTAGATCTAACGGTTTGTATATCTTAACTTTTCAAACCTTCGCGCAGACGCAAAACATACCCGGCGACTGAGAGCATGTCGGTAAAAAATTTTACGAACAAATTTATCAAGTAATATGTAAACATAATCAAAAAGGGTAATAACATCAGTTATTATTACCAGTGGCCTAGCACAAAAGATGAATTAGTCATTAGACAAAATATCATTCATATAGAAATATAATAAAAGGCTCTCAAATAAGGAAGCTTAGTGCTAGAGACACAAAGAGGGATAAATTCATGGAAAGAATGAAAATCAAAAATATTTACCATTAAAGATATATGCGGAAAGAAGTATCTGCGAAAAGGATCTATGACTGCAGACCGTAGATGTCGTCTGCGAAAACAATATACAGTAATTCTCCTCTCATTTGCAAACTCACCCAACCCATCATGACAAACGTTTTGGTTTACTTGTCCAAACAATTCTTCATTTTTTTCCTTCGTCGCTTTATTTATGAGCCCCTTTCTTGCTCATCAATTTACTCTCACTCCATGTTTCGTTCATCCATTTATCGCTCTGTACCCCTATCACTGTATCGGTCCCTTAAACATCAACTTCGTCCCTCTTTCTCAATCTGCTCTTCGTAAAATAGTTTCCTACTTTATCTTCCATCTATGTTCTCTCTCTGTTTAATCTTCCAATATCTCGATTTCTCTTCATTATTAACTTAATTCTCTTTAATCTTTCTCATTCTCGCATTCATTTTCTTTCTTTTCTGTTTTGCGTTTATCTACACGCATTCCACTCACCCTCCTCTTTTCTACCCCCTCTCTGTTTCTTACTTACTCTCCTATATTCTCTTATACACACACTTTACTTCATGCTCCTTCATCTAATGATTTCAACCCCCCACACACACACACACATGCACACAACACACAATATGCACTCTCCCTCGCCTCCCTCTCTCTCAGACATTGTTCCTCTCGTGGTCTATGCTTCAAGCCAACTCACTCTCAATTCCCGACACTTTGTATTTGCCTAATATCTATGATTCTTCCATTCCTTCGCCCAGTCTAATTCTATCTTTCACCCTCCCTCCCCTACTTGCTATGTCTCTTACATCCACCTCTTTCTCTCATTCTCGCAATCAAACTCTTTCAAAGTTTCTCTTGCTCTTGTTTTCATATATTTCTTTCTCCAAACCCAAGAGTATTTCTTTATTCACCATAAGATTGAGAAAAAGAGGGGACAATACGGGGACAGACAAAACAAACGTCGGGGTCATGGTATCGAATGAGACGAAACGTATGAATAAACAAACAATTAAATGAGAATGAGTGATTTACAAAAAATGAAGCGGAGGACACAGTTGACCCCACAAGCCACATACTCACACTGAAGACTCTGCTTTCTCCTTTTTTATATTCTCGTTTAAACAGGTTCTTTCACTCGCAACATACTTGCTATAGACTTCCATCTTTTACGAAACACACTTTGCGACAGGCATTTCTTCTCCAGCCTTATTTTCCGTTTCATGTGGAAAACGAAAAAGTCGATTAGCTCGAGACTGGAGATGAACATGCCTGTTGCAATTCCTTTCACTCTCGTCTTCCATACTTCCTCTTTCGCCACAGCAACTACCGAGAGAAAACATGCTCGCTCCTTCCTATTCAGGGAGGTCGGCGGAACGATCTTAATTACAGATTCGCTCGACAGTTATACTCTTCTCGGATGCGACAGCATGTGTTCCACATAAGCCCAGAGTTCAGTCACCTTGGAGCATTGCACAATCGCGTGCAGGACAGTTTCATTGTCCCCCTCGCATCTTGCACAAACTGGCGAAGGTGCACACCCATGTCTAAAGAGCTTATCTCGAACTGGTAAAGCTCCTCTGTAACATTTCCAGGCCAGGGACTTTTGGTGATTATCCATAGGCTCCGGACCGAATATTCTTTGGAACAGGCTGGCCAGTTGAAATTCGTCGAAGCCTAAGGTTTCTCCCAGGAGGTCGTCACACTTAAACTCTACTAACCCTCTATAGAAGAACGAGGTAGTACCCCCGCCACCGGCGTTGCCCGACTGGGAGAGAAGCACAAGTGCCTGATGACACTCTACATGCCACACGCATAACCTCGGTCTACACTTGATGCATGGGTTCAGTTTGGTAAACGATGTGAACTGTGGAAATAACAGCTTGACGAACGGAGACCACACCTGCTCACCGTCCAGGTAAAGCCAGAGGTGCCTAAGCCTGAGCGCATTTTTAGCCACGGCATCCCTAACCTATCCTTCAGCGGATTTTGGCAGCAGATAGAGCGTCTTACAAGAGGTCTGCTGCCCCTCCACAAAAAGCGAAAGAGCATGCGTTCCAGCTTGTTCAGCCACGAATCGGGGAAAGGCACAACGGTCAAGCGGTAAGTGATTACAGAGGCGATGAACACCTCTGCAACCTCCACCCTCCCTTTCAAGGACAGCTTCCGCTCAGACCAGGTCTGAGTTAGGAGAGCCATGTTTCTCGCCACCTCGCTCCAATTCTTCTCTATCTGGAGACCTGGACCTAACCAGATTCCAAGCATTTTCACCGACCCTTCCGATGGTCTGCCTTACGAACTCTATAGTAGCATGCCAGACTTGTTTGGGCACCTACTTGCATGCGTGTACACCATCTGGCAGCAGAACGGGAGAATTCCTAAGTCTGTGAGCCGAAGGGTGGTACCGCTGTTAAGAAAGAACTCAAACAAGGGGGATTTAATTGATAATTTTCGGCCCATCACTCTGCTTAACGCAGAGTTGAAGATTTTGGCCAAGGTCTTAGCAAAAAGGTTGGCGCAGGTCGTGGGTGAACTTGTTGGCGAGGCGCAAACTTGCGCCATCCCTGGAAGGGCTTTGGCGCTAGTGTATTTTACTGAAAATAGGATATATTTACAGAGGGGTTGCGGTCATCTCAGCGTGCGAGACTTACTACCCTGGCCTGATGACGAGCAATACACTCAGAAACATATGTCTTCAAGTGTTAGTCCCAACTGGCGGGGTTGATTGCCTCCTTTTGCAAATATCAGGACACAGAAAATGTGTCAAAGCCGACAGGAAACATCGATGTTTCCTAGGGCTAAATGGCGGTATGTAATTCCCTTACGGGACTGTCACGTTGAGTTGACAGTATGCAACCACTATATATATATATATATATACATATACGACGGGCTTCTTTCAGTTTCCGTCTACCAAATCTACTCACAAGGCTTTGGTCGGCCCGAGGCTATAGTAGAAGACACTTGCCCAAGGTGCTACATAGTGGGACTGAATTCGGAACCATGTGGTTGGTAAACAAGCTACATACCACACAGCCACAACTACGCCTAAATAAATACAATTGTGTATAAATTTCATCCTATATAGTTAAATCATTAATTGTTTTTGTAGAACAGTCATATGCTTTAAAAATTCCACTTTCCAAGCATTGACTGAATATTTTATGAATCTTAAGCATCTCTGTCCAGTTAAAGCGGTCGATTGTCACTCCCCCTACCACACACATGAAAGTGCATCGTTGGTGTTGGATTTGAAAACTCCTTGTTAATGGTCCATAGATGTTCTATTTCTCTCGTATTTTCCTAATTACTGGTGTCCAGCGGTCAGCTGATTTCCACAACAGAGCATATCATTTCCTTATGATCCCATACAGCAACATTTGACCGGTTATGTTTTAACTTGTTGGCTATTTTAATTTTTAAGTTCCACAAATATTCTTCTGTCCCATCGGTCTCAATATGGTCAACCTCGTTTGTAGGTGTTCTCTTTTTTGTTATGCTGTTCTAGACTGTTTCTGGCCACTGCATCACGCCTCGTAGGAAAATAATACCTGGAAGATATTCTGCAATTGACTATAATGTGGTTGATGTCTTACGTATTGGTTTTGCGCAGTCTACATTTGTTGTCTGTAAACATTTTCTACCTCTTTTGCTGTCGGTACTAGGTTAGGATCTCTCGTTCTTGAATTGCACGGAGGTAGCCTTAAAAGTGGGGTGTCATAAGCTTGTCGGTACTCCATGCCAAGCTTTTGTCATGATCAAACCCTTCTATGGTTTGTGTTTTTCGTGCAAAGTACCCACGTACTCGTACTATCTTCTCAGTGAACTGGTTCATATTCTTATATCATTCTGTTCTTCTGATAAATAGATTTTAGCAATGCTCCTTGGGGAGAGATCTGTACCAGCTCTTATTTCACACCTATTCTTAAGTTCGTTAACTATCCTATTTATGTTGTTGACTTTATGGTCACAACCTTGAGCAAGATAGTTACTGGTCTCTTCCCTCTGCTGCAGATGTTGTTTTAGTGTCACAACACGTGCTTCATATGATATCAATACAGATTTCAGACCACGGCCGCCATCATTTAGTGGGAAATATAGCCTGTCTACATCTCCATTGATGCCGACGTTTCCTGTAACACTGAGTTCAAACATCTATCCCATTGTGTTTTTGCAGTGACCAGTTCAGAAGGTCAAACATAGGTGTGAGAACAAGCACTGCAAAAGTGTTGTAGGTAATATGCTTGTTGTAAGCTGAGAGTCCTGATGATCATATTCTCTTAACTCCCTGAAGTATTCTTTCCGGGCCCTCTCCTAATTCATGGGTCCTTCATATCTGACATTCTCACCTTGTCCTGTAGAGGTTGTATTGTCAAGCCATTAATTTTTAGGCTTTCAGAAGAGGGCACAACTTTCCCACCTTTCATTGTTAAAAATGCCCATTTGGACTCACCAAATTTCATTCCAATGTCCGTAGAAAATTGGGTTATGAGGTCCAATTTTCTTTTTATGTGATCGATATTTAGTCCATACAGTTTCAGGTTGTCTATAAAGAAAAGCTGGGAGATATTTCTAGATCCATTTCTATGGCCACTATGATAGTGGGTTTAATGAGAGGACAAAGGGCAACACTGACAGGCTATCACCTTGAAAGATGCCTTTTGGTAGTGAATGCTCTCCAACTCACTCTGCTCTTTATCACTCCTAAGGAGCAAAGGGGTGTACCAAGTCTTGGTTCAACAGCACTCAATTATGGTTGCAGGATTTTGTTTGACTGTAAGGCACTGATAATCCAACCATGTGGGATACTGTAAAAAGCATTTTTTTTTCAGTCAAGTCAAACAGCAGAAAAGTTCCTATGATTTTCCTGACCCATTTTGTTAATTAGTAGCTGCTGTATGCAACCCCACACCTCCTTCTTTCATCCAGCCTGCTCAGGTGTTAAAATGTTGGTGGCACAATGATCCTGCCAGAACAGATTGAGGCACCAATGTATAATTTGCACGTGATGTTCTGGCTGGCTAATGGCAGTAATTTTTAGCAAGGGTGGTTTGGCTATTCTCGAGGATGTTCTTATGTACACTTGGGGCAGTTCTTATGTACACTTGATACTTTCTCCATTCAGTGGTATGAGATCTCACCGATAAAAGGTGAAATTCTTCAGTCAGTAATCTGTTTCCCATATAGATTTCCAGTAACCCTCAACTTGATCTTTTGTTGGGATGTCTGTTACAGAGATTGAACCTGAGGTCTGGACTTGGGGATTTCCTGTTCGACATTTTCCGTAGAGCTATTTCCAGTATTTCACTGCCTATTTTTTCATATTGCTTTTGCTGGAGATACTGGCAGCAGCCCTGCTCCAGTTCTTTTAGCCATACGGCTTGTTTGTTGAATTCATCATTTGTTTCTCATACAGATTTCCAGTAACCCTCAACTTGATCTTTTGTTGGGATGTCTGTTACAGAGATTGAACCTTTCACATTAAAGCAGCAATAAACTGGCTCGGGATCTTTAGCAAATAATTTATTGAGCATTTGTCATTTATAACCAAGACTTGGTACACCACTTTGCTCCTTAGGAGTGATAAATAGCAGAGTGAGTCGGATAGCATTCACCACCAAAAGGCGTCTTTCAAGGTGATAACCTGTCAGTGTTGCTCTTTGTCCTCTCATTAAACCCACTATCATAGTGGGTCTAGATATGGATCTAGAAATATCTCCCAGCTCTTCTTTATATGCTGTAGATTTATATTTTAGTTTTTGAGCAGTGGCTGTGAGTTGTTTTCTCTTGTGCAATTTGGAGTTTTTGAATCCTATTTCACCAAATCGCTTCTTGAGATATTTTCTGAAGTGTTTCTGATGTGTAAATATGTTTTCTGTGTTACATTTCTTAACTACTATGCCTTGTGAGATACTTTATCGCTGGAATAAAATTTCATTTTTTAAGTTACGGGCTCAGGTTTTCCACTTCAATCTCGTTTGCGTGGCTTCGGCTCTTTGTGATGCACTAGTAATGTAATAACTGGGAACTATATCAGAAGAATAATGGTTTCATAGGTTATTTTCATTACTTGAGTCTTTGTAGTCTTCAGATATTTGTTTACTATTTCGTTTACTGCCTTTAATTCTAATTTAATACGTTGGTTGTATGTACGCATGTATGTATGTATGTATGTATGTATGTATGTATGTATGTATGTATGTATGTATGTATGTATGTATGTATGTCATTATTTCAAGATTTCTTGCCAATAGAGACAGAGCCGGTTTCTAACCTAGATTCAAGGCTCCTTCATTGGAATTTTAACATCAACAGCAGGGTATTTTTGTTTGTATGTATGTATATGTGCAGATTTGTATGTTTTGCTTTATGTATGTATTCTCATGCATATAGTTGCATATGTAGACATGTCCATATACATTTGAATGCCATACTTCTGGAAAGTTTTACAGATTTTTACAGTTCCAGTGATGAATTGGATAGTTTCCGAATTAGCTTTCTCTTTTCTGGTTTTGAAAAGCCTAATTTCTTAAGATTGGTTTTTAGGCAGTGTGTTACATATCTCAGGGCTCCAATAATTACAAGTATAAACCTGAACTTGTTATCCGGTATGTATTTATATATACAATGACCTTCTGCACGGTTAATGTGTATGTGTTTTTATACCGTGTCTCTTTATGTCTCGTAAATTACGAAGTCGATAAACAATACATGATCAATGTATAAGTAATAGATATATATTAATATGATTTACTAAATCCCTGGAGGTAGTGCTCCACCATGGCTGCTCTCCAATGAGTGAAAGTGATTAACTTTTAAATAATTAACTTATTATACCAGGTTTTACATCCGTAAAAGATGAACTAGTGCCACCAACCGATTCAGTTTGTCTTCAAATTATTGGACCGCGCTAGATTTCTCACTGTGTCTTTCAGCTGCTTAAAAGCAAATGAATTTCATTCGCGCTAGATTTACTAAAAGATATTTGTGTTTGTGTTTGTTGACGCAGCAGACATCTGATGGACACGGAGCTTATTGTTCACAGGATTCTTTTATATACTGTGAGTGATGTATTTGTCTCTCGTTACATATAGTTTCTAGTCATAGTTCTGTATCTAGAACTGTTAGCTTTTTGTTTTGGTGTTTGAACGGTTATCTTTAATGCTTTCCTAAATTACGTTGGCTATCTGTAGGATCTTTTACATTTTCTTTTATCTTTTACTTGATTCAGTTATTAGACTGCCGTCATGCTGGGGCACTACCTTGAAGAATTTTTAGCTGAATGAATCGACCCCGGTATTTATTTTTTGTTAAGCCTGATACTTATTCTGTCGGTTTCTTTTGCCGAACCGCTAACTATGGGGACGTAAATACACCAACATCAGTTGTCATATGATATTAGGGGATCAACACAGATGCAAACACACACACTCACACACATACACACACACATACACACACACACACACACACATATATATATATATATATATATATATATAACGGGCTTCTTTTAGTTTCCGTCTACCAAGTCCACTTACAAGGGTTTGGTCGATCCGAGACCCAAGGTGCCACGCACAGGGACTGCACCCGAAAGCATGTGGCTGTGAAGCAACCTTTTTACCACACAACCTGTGGTTTAGATTACAATGTTTTTCATGTGCATTGATAGAAATATGAATGTCCCTATTAGGTACCGTTTGAGTTGTTTATCCCAGCATGCCATGAAGAGGTTGGCTACATCTCCACCAATGCCATCGCCCTTCTCTTGATTATATAATTTATTATCAAATTTAAATAAATGCAAGTTTCTAGTTTTTATGATAGCACCAACCACACGTGCTGTCATCTTATTTGGTTTCTTGAAGCTCGGATGGGCTTAGTCCAGTCCTCCTCGCAATCATTTGAGGATCTTCTTTTCTGTTAATGTAACGCTGGTAGACTACCGTTCTGTTCTGATGGAGCAAAAGATTTTCAGAACGTCACTGAGCACTCATCCTTGTATGCAAGCCTACGAGAAGTCCATGCATTTTTCTAAAAAATAATTAATATCAATAGATGGATATAATGACAATACATCCATACTAATTATGATGCAATCTGTAAGGTTATTGAAGTGTTTCAGCTGATTCTTCTAAAGATTTTTCTAAAGATCTTTGTTGCTGTCACGGACATCTAGAGACATCTCTATTAGAAAGCGTATGATCATTAAGGGAAAATATGCCAGCCTGTAGTTGCTGAAGATATTGGCTGCGCAAAATGGTCTTGTTGGAGGTCCAGTAACTGGACCAGGGATAGCTTTGTGGCCTTTCCTAAGCCCATATAATGCAAGTGTGTCATTGTTTGCAGTGTGTTGTCTTTGTTATGTAATGTTGCATGAGATACTCATGTGTACACTAAGGAGTGGTTTTTTTCTGTATTTTCATGATCTTGTGTTGTTACCCCTTTCATGTTACTGACATGTGGTTGCATTGACTGGATATATTGTGGTAAACTAATATTTTACTAGAATTCTTTTCTCTATTAGGCTATTTCTAACTCTAATATCAAGCTGGTAAAACATTATCTATTGTAACAATATTAAAGTTATTGTTAAGGCGGCGAGCTGACAGAATCGTTAGCACGCGGGACACGATGCTTACTGATATTTCATCCGTCTTCATATTCTGATTTCATATTCCGCCGAGATCGACTTTGTCTTCCATCCATTCGGGGTCGACAAGATAAGTACCAGGTGAGTACTGAGGTCGATGGAATTGACTTACCCTCTCCCCCGGAAATGCTGGCCTTGTGCCAGAATTTGAAATCAATGTTAACGTTATTGTTAGGAAGAAACCCAGAACCAAAATCTTTTCTTTTTTTATATCGCATAGGGAGGAACTAAAGTCAGATCTGTCACTAGGATAATTAAAATCACTTATTCTCGACAGCCGCTATATTGTCAACTAGATTAGGTGTAGCGAGAAAAAGTTTCTTTCCAATGTTCGGAAGAAGATTCCAGAGTCGTCGGAGATTACTTGAAGTCGG
>NC_042999.1:161261438-161266438 GCF_006345805.1 Octopus sinensis | reverse complement strand
AACAAGTAAAAGAGTAATAGAGAGTAAAGAGTATATATAATGTATATACCTATATCTCTGTCTGTCTGTCTATCTATCTATCTATCTATCTATCTATCTATCTATCTATCTATCTATCTATCTAGCTGTATGTCTCTTTCTCTCTCTCTCTCTCTCTCTCTATATATATATATATATATATATATATATATATATAGATATATATATATATGTATGTATATATATATATATATATATATATATATATATATATATATATATATATATATATATATATATATATACATATGTATATATACATACATATATATACATATGCACATATTTATTGACGAGGCCTTAGTATCATGTCTGGAATGTGCTGGAGTGTGTGTTTGTGTGCATCGTCAATATTTCTATATATCACACATCTACTAAAGTTACGGAGCCAATTGTTTGATCTTTCGTGATCGGAAATATCTATCAATGGATAATAATTGACTTTTGTTCCCTCCCAAGATCCGGTACCAATATTTCATAGTTACCTGAGCAAATTATGAGTCATTGCACCATCAAAAAGCACACCATATATATATATATATATATATATATATAGATATATATATATATAATTGTGTGTGTGTATGTGCGTGTATTTGTGTCTGTGTGTGCGTGCGTGCGTGCGTGCGTGTGTGCATGTGTGTGTGTGCGTGTATACATACACACACAGGTGGAAATTGTGTGGAGACCCGTCAGATATGTATGTGTGTATAAATTCATTTATTCTTATACTTGTTTCAGTCATTATGACTGCGGCCATGCTGGAGCAGCGCCTTGGTGTGTTTTTGTTGAACGATTCGACTCGCAGGACTTATTTTTAAGCCTTGTACTTATTCTATCGGTCTTTTTGCCGAACCGCTAAGTTATGGGGGCGTAAATACATCAACACCGGTTGTCAAGCGATGATTGGGAGACAAACACTGACACAAAGAAAAAACACATGGCTATACGGATACATACATACTTTGTATTCGAATACGTTTCTAATGGAATACACCTTGAACATATATATATATATATATATATATATATATAACGGGAAGGTTTACGAAAATAAACAAAAGACGAAGGCAGGTGGAGTACAAACAATATATATATATATATATATATACGGCAGGCTTCTTTCAGTTTTCGTCTACCAAATCCTCTCACAAGGCTTTGGTCGGCCCGAGACTGTAGTAGAAAGCACTTGCCCAAGGTGTCACGCGGTGGAACTGAATCTGGTATCATGTAGTTGGAAAGCAAGCTTCTTACCCCATAGCCACGACTATTCCTTATGTAATTTCATGTACGTAATATATGTATGTGTATGTACTTGTATATATATTCATGCGCGTATCTATGTGTATCTATTTTGCAAAACAGCGAAATTTTCCATTAAGACAGTGCACTGTTGGACACATGCAACTATATTTAAATCCTTGGCCCGGCTTTTCACTGTGTTTCTTGCAAATCACGTTCTTCAAAATAGTCTCAGTAGTGAAAATTGCTTCTGGCACTCAACGTAGCTGCAATCTCGTTCACTCAATGCTATCTTATCGAAGCTATGCAGCATCCCTTTACTGTGCACCAGGCAGGTTCAGTTTTAGAGCTATTTACAATCTTTCTCTCTCTTAACAGGGTTTACCCCGACTTACGTATTGAAATTATATGTGTGTGTATATATATATATATATATATATATATATATATATATATATATATATATATATATATACATATAGTGTGTGTGTGTGTGTGTGTGTGTGTATAAACAAAACAAAAAATCGAACTAGAACGTAACAGTCAACAACAAAATATCCGGACAGTTAGACGATACAAAAGAAGACAGGAAAAAACTGGGACGGGTCATTTGGAGCTTTCTATCGACAGTCGAGTTCCAGATCATTATTACATTTTCAGTCGTCACACTTGAGACTGCTCCAATCTGGCCGGCTCCCCCAAAATCTAAGCTAAGAGCTCTTGATTCTTTGGAAGAAAGCAAGTGAATGTATACGAAAGCCAGGACAGAAAGAAAAAAACCGAGAACTGGTACACAATTATAAAAACAAACAACAGGACATTAACAACAGGTGTCTTTCAACTAAGGACAAATTAAATTAAGCTGGCGTGTGTTGAGTGAAGCCTAACGGCAGGAATATAACAGTTGAAAGTCATGGGAAGGAATATAAGAGATGCTACACGGATGGTAGAAAGGTCAGGCTTGGCGGAACACCGGTCACATATATATCTATATAAAAGACACACACACATATACAAACACACGCGCACGCGCACGTACACACAAGCATATCTCTTTATCTTTACTTGTTTCAGTCATTTGACTGCGGCCATGCTGGAGCATCGCCTTTAATCGAGCAACTCGACCCCGGGACTTATTCTTTTGTAAGCCCAGTACTTATTCTATCGGTCTCTTTTGCAGAACCGCAAAGTAACGGGGACATAAACACACCAGCATCGGTTGTCAAGCAATGCTAGGGAGACAAACACAGACACACAAACACACACACGCATACATATATATATATATATATTATATATATATATATATATATATATATATATATATATATATATATATATACACATATATACGACGGGCTTCTTTCAGTTTCCGTCTACCAAATCCACTCACAAGGCATTGGTCGGCCCGAGGCTATAGTAGAAGACACTTGCCCAAGGTGCCACGCAGTGGGACTGAACACGGAACCATGTGGTTGGTTAGCAAGCTACTTACCACATACATGTATACAGGACCGGATTTACACCATGGGGGTTTCGGGGCACTTCAAGTTCGAGTACTTCAAGTACGAAATTTATAGACGCATTTTTCAAAATTCAAATTTCCTTTTCCACGCATTCACTTGCGGTGTTTGACTTTTCCTTCATTGTAAAAAGTACAGTGAAGGAGGGAAGAGGAAGCAAGATTTTTTCTTTTAATGTGAGTCAAAAATGTTTCGAAATAAAATAAAATGACAGAAAATTACGAACAAGAAGAAAAAAAATCATTGTTGTGGTTGTTGCTGTTCCAAAGGCACGATGAGTGTGTGTGTGTATGTGTATGTGAGGGGTGGGTGGAGACACCAACATTTAAAAGACATGTGTTTTAAAACTTCTTTTAAAACAGCTTCCCTTCATTGTTTTGAAATGCGTGAAAATAAAAGGGTGGGGTGGGGTGGGGTACATCCCGACAAAAAACGAGGCGATTCAAACGGGTCATTTCCAAAAGTCTGCTTTTCCATAAGGGGTAGGCGGGGAACAATGAGTAATATTTACTGCATTTTTGACTTTGAAGAAAGTATATGTTTTGAAAATGTTCAATGCCTTGCCAAAACTATATCAGCAAAGTAAAGACCTTCTCTAAACATAGTAAAACCTATAAAATATTCAGAACACTATTTCGGAAAATTTATCACTGTCTTCTTTGAGGATATAAAAGACAAATTTAGGAGGTGGGGTGGGTGGCAAAATGAGTAAGATTAGATAATGAAAATTTGTATTTCGAGTTCTTCAGAATTACATTTGAAAAACGACTCATACACATAAACATCTATTCTTAGACATCAGAAATGCAGCTAAGATTTATAATCACTTGGTCAAATGAGAGGACTATGGAAAAGTAGCACATGATATGAAATTAATGAAACTCAACAAAATCTAAAATCTCAAAATGGAATATTCTCTACAGCTTCTTCATCATCTGCTGGAGTGGTTTTCTTCCATATATATTTATGCACCATGCAGTTAAAGAGAAGTAGTTACTAAAATTAATCATTACTCCTTTTGCCTCAATTTAAACATTTTTTTTTTTAAACTTGATTATCAAATTAGATATTAGTTTGGAAAATAAATTTATGTAGAATCCAACAGAGAAAGAAAATATTGATGGTTAAACACCAAAAATTATCAAGATATTTTATCAGCAACCCCAATTGCAATAGGGTCAAATTTGAGGAAATATTTCTGGAAAAAATGTACCTGTCACCTTTGTTTCAAACTCGCAAATTCAACAACTATGTAAACAATACTGACCAATTTTTACTCCCAAAGATGATGTAATGGTACAAAATGGGGATGCAATAATTGCAATGTAATGGTTTCAAACAGGTAGAGAGAAAATAACAAGAAATCAGAAATTATTCATTTTGACCCAGTTGCCAATTTTGTCCTACCATATTGTAATTCCAAGTGTTTGACAGAATGACGAAAAATATTGGAAAAAATATGAAAAAAGATTCGATTTAATGAAAAACATTTGAGCATATATGCAATAATTCTAAAGCAAAAAAAATGTTTCTAGTTATAGAGAGATGTAATTTAATAATTAAAACTAAATTCAAAATTTAAATTTTGGAACACATTTCTTTACTTGTTTTATAAAATAAGACTAGTTTTCAATGCCTCACTGAAATAATTAATTTTAGAAGTAGAAATGCGCGTGTATGTGTGTGTTTAACTATAATCGGTCAAACCAAGGTCATTGCTCAATCATGCGTTGAAAGAAGGAATTTGATCTAGACGCAACTTCTTTCTTTCAATCTCTTTATCTTTATATACATTCATACTTACACACATACACTCATAAATACATACATTTTCAGGAGTGGCCTGTTGTTTCCTTTTTCTCTGTTGCTGTCCAAAAAATAGGTACAATTTCCTTGGGTACTGTAGCTGCTTTAGAACTGAGTAGTAAACTGTTTATTTGTGTCTCTAAGGTGGAAAAATCTATGGTTATTTTTAAGCAGTCAAGTTAACTTTGTATATTGAAAGAGAGCCTCTTCATGTCTGGTTGCTGGGAGGTGGGGTTCCTTCCTGTACTGGGTGCTAACCCTAACCCTAACCCTTCTTAGCAGGGGTCCCCAATATTTAGCAGATCTCCGGAACAATTACACCCTTCACCCCCGTATAAATCCGGCCCTGTATGTATATACATGTGTACGTGTGTGTGTCTGTGTTTATAC
>NC_042999.1:161228938-161256438 GCF_006345805.1 Octopus sinensis | reverse complement strand
GTGTGTTTACGTCCCCGTCACTTAGCGGTTCGGCAAAAGAGACCGATAGAATAAGTACTGGGCTTACAAAGAATAAGTCCCGAGGTCGATTTGCTCAACTAAAGGCGGTGCTCCAGCATGACAGCAGTCAAATGACTGAAACAAGTAAAAGAGTAAAAGAGTAATGTGATTGGGTGTGTGCATTTGTGCATGTGTGTGTGTATAAATAACTGTGCGTTTATATGCATATATTTGTATATATAAGCATACATATATATTTATACGTGGAGGTGCAATGGCCTAGTGGGTAGGGCAAGCGGACTCGCGGTCGTAGGATCACGGTTTCAATTCCCAGACCGGGCGTTGTGAGTGTTTATTGAGCGAAAACACCTAAAGTTCCACGAGGCTCCGGCAGTGGGTGGTAGTGAACCCTGCTGTACTCTTTCGCCACAACTTTCTCTCACTCTTGTCATTTGAAGGCTAAATCAATGCGAAGCGCATTGTGACCAGTGATGTGTAGCAACATCTGATAGCCTGGTCGGTCACGGTGATATATTTATACACACAAACTACGAACAAGCTCACACATACGCATATACATAAACACACACGTTCATACACACATATGTTACGTATTCATATCTGTGTGTGTGTATTTGTATAAGTATAGGTACTATGAGTATTTGCGTGTGTATTTACTAATGGAAATGTTCGATGGCTGCGGAAGATGTCCTGTGTGCGATGTATTCTGTAATCGCTCTATATATAAACGGCAAAATGTCCTTTATACAATTCCACAATTTTTCAGTTAGAGGGCTCGCACTTTCTATGGTCATTCAAAACCGTCCAAGGGTGGTCACGCATATCTTTACTTTTCCCCAGTCACCCCGCAAAGCCATTAAAATATCAATACAAGTGACTTTTTTGTGAATTTTCTATCCAAAACCCAATCAAAATGCCCGAAATACGCCAATTGAATGGCTGTGTGGTAAGTAGCTTGCTAACCAACCACATGGTTGCGGGTTCAGTCCCACTGCATGGCACCTTGGGCAAGTGTCTTCTGCTATAGCCCCGGGCCGACCAATGCCTTGTGAGTGGATTTGGTAGACGGAAACTGAAAGAAGCCCGTCGTATATGTGTATATATATTTATATATATATGTATGTGTGTATATGTTTGTGTGTCTATTTGTCCCCCTAGCATTGCTTGACAATCGATGCTGGTGTGTTTACGTCCCTGTCACTTAGCGGTTCGGCAAAAAAGATCGATAGAATAAGTACTGGGCTTACAAAGAATAAGTCCCGGGGTCGATTTGTTCGATTAAAAGCGGTGCTCCAGCATGGCCGCAGTCAAATGACTGAAACAAGTAAAAGAGTTAAAGAGTAAAAGACAGACATGTATCTGAGTATATGTTTGCGTGTATGCGTTCATGTGTATGCGCGCGCATGCGTGTCCGCGTGTGTGCGTATGTGTGTGTTCCTGTGTACGTTTGTGTACGTTCTTCACTGTGCATGTGTCTGTGCATGCATGACTGTGTGTGCCTGAGTCTGCATACGCGCGCACAAAAACACGCACACCTAACTGCTTTTCTTTTGGCTGGTTGTCTGGTACTCTATTCACTCAGAGATAATCAACAGACATACAGACATACAGACAGTCTCTCAATCTCTCTCTCTCTCTCTCTTCACTCTCTCTCATCACTCTCACTCTTCACTCTCTCTCTCATCACTCTCTCTCTTCACTCTCTCTCTTCTCTCTCTCTCTCTCTTCACTCTCTATCTCTTCACTCCCTCTTTCTCTTCCCCCTCTCTCTCTTTTTAACACTCTGTCTCTCTTGCACTCGTTCTCTCCTTCCTCTCTCTCCCTCGACCTGTATATGTTAATTTGTATATATATTTATTTCTGTTCAGGAGACGTATTAAAATAGCGGCCCAGAAATAGCAACATTTTTCCTTGTCAGTGACCGTGATGTGTTTGTTGTCCATAAGAGATGTTATTTCAGGGCGAATACCGCAGTAAACGCCTTTTAAACGCTCATATTCTTTAAGTGAAATGATGCTTCAGTTGCATATTCTGGATTCTTATTCAGCCGAGCGGCTACTTGCAACATCACCGTTTTTTATATTGGCAGGCGACGAATTTTCGTCCAAACAAGTGGCTGGATGGGAGAACTCATCATTATGGGAGACTCAAAACATTTAAAATGCATCTGCTGCCTTCACTATTTGTCGACCATCGATATTCATCTACCATCCACATTTCGTTAGTTACTGTACTTTTAACAGAGTACGTCCACAAGAAATGTTATCTCGGAACGAATATCTCAGTAAATGGTCGATAAACTGTGTATATACATCAAGTGTCACATATATAGCTAGTATAAATACTGTTTGTATACGGTTACCATTAAAATGTAGGCATCATCCAAACACCAAGAATGGTGTTTGGCTTTACTTTAGTCTGTTCTGGGATCATACTAGATAAATTCCACACAATAGTTAACCTAGTAGAGTACAATATCGCGGCCATTGCATTTTTTTTCACTATCTTGCTATTTAGTCTTTTACTCTTTTACTCTTTTACTTGTTTCAGTCACTTGACTGCGGCCATGCTGGAGCACCGCCTTTAATCGAGTAACTCGACCCCGGGACTTATTCTTTTGTAAGCCCAGTACTTATTTTTATCGGTTTCTTTTACCGAACCGCTAAGTAACGGGGACATAAGCACACCAGCATCGGTTGTCAAGCAATGCTAGGGGGACAAACACAGACACACAAACACACACACGCATATATATACATATATACGACGGGCTTCTTTCAGTTTCCGTCTACCAAATCCACTCACAAGGCTTTGGTCGGCCCGGGGCTATAGCAGAAGACACTTGCCCAAGGTGCCACGCAATGGGACTGAACTCGGAACCATGTGGTTGGTAAACAAGCTACTTACCACACAGCCACTCTATATTTGTGAAATAGGTCTTTGTTGTTTTGCAGTAATCGTTCAGTCACGATTCTATAGATCCTTAGCACGCAGGTATTTATTCGAACGACACGCAGCAATGCACAGATTCAGCCTATTTCCATATCTTAATCTAACTGAATTTATATGACGACCTCTGCTGCTTACGATTGACTATGCCTATGTATATGTACGTAGAGTGTCTGGGAAAGATTTTTCTGATGAAGACTGGCATTTACCCATGCATTCAAGTCTGTCCTCTTCACGCCATCGGGGTCTGCTCAAAGGAAAGGCCGCCGACATGAAGCGGTACAACTAGACACAAGTGACGTCGTAGGCGTTGTAGTTTGAGCACATAGAACTGGAGGAGATACGGCAAGGGATATCTCCAGACCTTTTTACGTGTATCCCTACACCACACACACACACATCGATAGATAGATAGACAGATAGATAGATAGACATACTTATAAGGCATCAGATATACACACGCACACATACGTACTCTCCTATATATATATATATATATATATATGCTTTATTTAAAGCGGCAGAAAATTCAACAAAACCTGTTACTCTGAGTTTCCCGTTGCCGTTCGTCGGACAGTTTTTGCTAGAAATTCTAGCAAAAACTGTCCGATGAACGGCAACGGGAAACTCAGAGTAACAGGTTTTGTTGAATTTTCTGCTACTTTAAATAAAGCATATTACTCTACCACTGGTATTTGAGTACTCTTTTTTCCACCTTGTTTCACATTTATGTGTTTACTCCGGTATATATATATATATATATATATATATATATATATATGTGTGTGTGTGTGTGGTGTGTGTGTGTGTGTATGTGGACAATGAAAGAAAGTTGCACTCAATACATTTGGTAGGAATTACGTATATTTTTTAATATCAGTTTGACTCAGCTGCATATAACTTGCAGTTTAGTTGGCTCGTAAGACAACAGAAAATTCTGCGTATATGTCTGATGAGATGGACCTGTCTCACTTGCCCATGAAACTAAGTCTGGAACTGAGTCAAAGTGTTATCAAAAATGTGTGAGCGTGCATGCGTGCGCGCGCGCGCGTGTGTGTGTTGTGTGTGTGTGTGTAAATGAGTGAGTATGTGGATATGTGCAAGCCCGTGTGTGTGTATGTATGGATGAGTACATCCGCACGTGTGTGTCCGTGTCCATCTAAATCGCTTTTCTCTGCGACGAAGGGTGAACTGTCAGATCCGTCTTTTCCCAGCGGCAAACGAACTTATCCAAACTCACAAATTCCTTATCTACATATAAATATGTATCCGAATTTCAGATGTTCATATATGCACATATTAAAATGATTTTTTCAAATGTCCGCATGCATAGAGTGTATGCATATGTTTATGCATATTTGTATATATATATATATATATATATATATATGACTGTGACGATAAGTGTGCGTGCGCATGACTGAGAGAGAGAAAAAGAGAGAGGGAGAGAGAGAGAGAGAGAGAGAAAGATTGAGAGACTGCGTCTGTATACGTGTGAGTGTGTATATGGACGTGTATACATAGGATATAAAGCGAAGATATGAGTAATATTTGAGCATGCGAGGAGTGCATAAATAATTTTGTTTGAATCATCTTTAATAGGTCACCTTCCCGTTTATACATGTTTCTTACGAAGGTGAGCATATCTATCTATCTATCTATCTATCTATCTATCTATCTATCTATCTATCTATCCATCTATCTATCTATCTATCTATCTATCTATCTATCTATCTATCTATCTGTCTATCTATCTGTCTATCTATCTATCCATCTATCTATCTATCCATCTATCAGTCTATCTATCTATCTATCTATCTATCTATCTATCTATCTATCTATCTATCTGTCTATCTATCTGTCTATCTATCTATCTATCTATCTATCTATCTATCTATCTATCTATCTATTTCCTTCTTTTTTCCTATCTCACTCTCTCTCTCTCTATCTATCTACCTATCTATCTACCTCTCTCTCTCTCTCTCTCTCTCTCTATCTATCTATCTATCTATCTAACTATCTATCTATCGGTCTGTCTGCCTGCCTGTCTGCCTGTCTGTCTATCTGCCTGTCCAGTTAGTTAACTAGCTATTTATGTATCTGTCTATCTCTTTCATTCTCTTTATCTCTTTACCTGCTGTTCTCTCTCTCTCTCTCTCTCTCTCTCTCTCTCTCTCTCGCACTGCATATGTATGAGAGTGAATCTTAGCTCTGTCACAATATAGGTTTGTGTAGGCAATTGTCTTGTATGAAATGCTGACCAAGAACGTTGACCAAAACAATTTTGCAGCGTTGGAACTTGTAAAATAAATTTGGTAGCGCAGTTTGTATGGAATCCTTTCGTCTCTGCAATATGTTTATAGCAGCATGATATTTACTCTCTTTACTCTTTTACTTGTTTCAGTCATTTGACTGCGGCCATGCTGGAGCACCGCCTTTAGTCGAGCAAATCGACCCCGGGACTTATTCTTTGTAAGCCCAGTACTTATTCTATCGGTTTCTTTTGCCGAACCGCTAAGTGACGGGGACGTAAACACACCAGCATCGGTTGTCAAGCAATGCTAGGGGGACAAACACAGACACACAAACACACACACACACATACATATATATATATATACATATATACGACAGGTTTCTTTCAGTTTCCGTCTACCAAATCCTCTCACAAGGCATTGGTCGGCCCGGGGCTATAGCAGAAGACACTTGCCCAAGATGCCACGCAGTGGGACTGAACCCGCAACCATGTGGTTGGTTAGCAAGCTACTTACCACACAGCCACTCCTGCGCCTATTGAATAAAAATCGGTGCATTCTAACAGAAATTCTAGATTGAGCTATCCCATGTGGGTAGACCAATGTCTATTTTGCACTTTTACATATTCCGAGATCGACGAAACGTATACCATGCATATTATGGTTAGACACCCGGGTTACTATTGAGGGCGGATTAAAAAATCGCGATAGAAGTCGTCGGTTTTTATCCTCTCAAGAGTGCAGTATTGTGATACGTGATAGGAGCACTCCGTCGGTTACGACGATGAGGGTCCCAGCTGATACGATCAACGGAACAGCCTGCTCGTGGAATTTACGTGCAAGTGTGGCTAAGCACTCCACAGACACGTGTACCCTTAACGCAGTGACACATATTCAGCGTGACACAGAGAGTGACAAGGCCGGCCCCTTTGAAGTACAGGTACAACAGAAACAGGAAGTAAGAGTGAGAGAAAGTTGTGGTGAAAGAGTACAGCAGGGATCACCACCATCCCCTGCCGGAGCCTCGTGGAGCTTTTAGGTGTTTTCACTCAATAAACACTCACAAAAGGGTTTCAGCCATGATCACTCCATCTGTTCCACATATAGTATATCTCTTAACGCATCAAGTATGATTTGTTGGAAATATTAGTTCGTCGTGACCCCAGCAGTAACAGCCTTATAAAACTTACGTTCAACTCTTCTCGTACAGTATGGTACTAAGTACGTGGGTTGGATATGGTACCAGCAAACCATCCCTGCAAAATAAGCAATTATTACAGGAACGAACAATACTAGAACTCGCATCGTACGTGCTTCATCAGGTTTGGTAGATGATTAATGGCTATATCAATTATAGAGTTCAAATAATTTTTTACACCATAAATTTTGCCCTTACATTTTGCTTTCACATTAAAATATCTGCTCACATTTAAGTATATTTACTTTAAAATACGTTGTCATCATGAATAACCTTAATATTGGTAGAAGGCACCAAATAAAAGTATGTTCCATGGAAAAACACCCAATCATCGACTTGATACTTACTTTACACACACACACACACACCACACACACACACACACACACACACACACAGATGCATATATAAATATATTTATATATATATATTGTATAGTGTATGTTTATATATTGATCTTGAATTCTTTATTCAAGTTTCTGTATTTTGTCCTTGCGAAACTTTATCTACCTATCTCTCACTCTCCAGCTATCCCCCCTCTCTCTTTCTCTTATGTATATAGATATATGCACATATGTGTGTGTATGAGTGCGTGCGTGCATGTCTGTTTGTGTTGTCTGCAAGCATACATAATAAATTATACACACACGCATATACATATCTGTATTATATCTTCGTTTTCCCTCTCACTTTAAAAAACACAGTATAAATGTAATGATATATTCCTTAATGTCAATGATTCACACAACAGACATACACAGATAACCATATGCATACCATATCACGTCACATTGCAGTACCATCCCGTAGCTTAGTCGTACTGAAGTCAATGAAGAAGTAAGTATAAGGTAGAAAAGCATGAACATTAACGAGCTAAAATGCAGGTCAAGGATGACATCGCCCTCCTCTATAACTCTACACCAATAGCGCCAATCAAGAATATTCATTGAGAGCAACCAGAGAAAAAAAAAAGAAGATAAAAATATAACAGTACAAAAAAAAAACAGGTTCCACTCACGCCAAGATCTCATCGGTCGCATAACAGATGCCGTGCTATTCACCAATGTATTATTGATCCGAAGCTGTACAAAGGTGACGGCCTCTGAACTTTCTCCCCTGCACGACAATTGAGTAGACAGTAGCGACTGATGAAGCTGGTGGCGTCGGCAGTGAAGATGGCTTGAATGCTTGTGAATGTGTTATATATTCATATTGTTTTTATACACCCCTTGCATAGCACGCGTCAAAAATGGTGGTGCTTATTTCTGCCTTCTTTCTGTACTTCTTAACCTTCCTATCTTAAGTTGTATTCCGTTTTCTCTTGGTGTTTGCGTTTGGCTTTTTTGCTAATATTTTGCCGCACTTCTCCCTGATTCATATCAACCATTAACTTATGATAAGCGTCATCTTTTTGCAATTGGAAGTCGTCTTTTTGGCTAGCAAATATATGTCTGTTGTATATGCGCTCTCACTTTCTCACTCACATTCATTATTTTTACCCGCTCTCTCGCTCATTCACTCACTCATTCACTTACATACTTCCTCTCTATCTATATAGTTTTCTGTCTTTCTAGTTCTTAATCGAAATATACTTCTATATTTTCTCCTCATTTCCAACCATCTTCCTTCCTACATACTTGTGTATCACACACAATTTCTCCCTCTATCTACTCACCGCATTCTTACTCAATCTCTACCTATTCTATTTTATCACGTTATCTCTCCAATTTCTCATTTCTATTATAAAGTTTTTTCTTCCGTTTTTCCACCTCTTCAGTATTACTTTTTTGGCTAAATTGCTTACTCGCAATATCTCTTTCTCACTCACTTCTCTTCTATACCTCTTTACAGTTGTGTCTCATCTGCATTGTTGATGCTGACTGTTTCTCTTTCGTTCTCTCTCTATCCACATATAGACATACTCACATGAATGTGCATAGTCATGTGTGTAACCGTTTTATGATTTACTGGCGATATGTGTATGTTGATTCGCTAGCTTCTGCACGCATTTTTTCTCTCTCCTTGTTTCTCTCCGTGTTTCTTTTCTGTGTATCTTTCTGTTGAAGAACGTAGGCTCGAAACGCAAAAGACTTGTTTTATTTCTATTCCTGAGCGCCATACTAATACATTTGTTTGTTTGTATTCTACCTGCCTTCGTCTTTTGTTTATTTTCATAAAGCTTCCCGTTATATATATATGTGTGTGTCTATCCATCTATGTATGTATGTATGTATGTATGTATGTATGTATGTATGTATGCATGTATGCATGTATGTATGTATGTATGTATGTATGTATGTATCTATCTATCTGTCTATCTATCTATCTATCTATCTATCTATCTATCTATCTATCTATCTATCTATCTATCTGTCTGTCTGTCTGTCCATCTACCTATCTATCAATCAATCTATCTATCAACCGTGTAACCACACACGTGGTCCCTTTCCTTCTCTGAACTTTTCTTGTCACCTCTCTCTGACAAAGAGCTAAGCTCGAAACATTAAAAACCCATGAGCGTCATGCTAATGCATTTCATATATATGTTCTCTTGTTGTTTTGTTATTGTTATTTTTAATATTCGATTGTCAATGTTCAACTTTTAATGTATATATATATATATATATATATATTATATATATATATATATATATATATATATATATATATATGTATAGAAATTAATATAAATTATAAATTACAAAGTGGGACAAGAACGCAAAAACACAAAAAGAGACGACACAAGAAAACAGACGGGCCACTCGAAGCCTATATATATATATATGTATATATCAAAATAAGCTACAAGAATAACTTCGGTAATTTGGTATTTTCGTTTCACGCTACATTATTTTAAAAAAAGTTTTAAGTATTACAACAGTTTTAAAATGTTGAGCAATCATCAGCCATTAATAGATGAGATTTTATTTAATTTGCTTTTCGCGGGAAGGAATGTTTCATTAAAGTCATGTATCGCCTTGACATTCGAAACCAGGAGTAGATGAAACAAAGGCGACTGAAGAAGGGGAATTTTCCTTGTATTATATCTCCTGTACTCTATTTTTTCGTTGTTTAAGAAAAATGTCCATTTCCTTGGTTTTGTGTTTATGTTTTCGTTTCTCATTGTGTTCGACGTTTTTTTTTTTTTGTGTCCTGTACTCATATATGAATGTATATATACATGTAGAGGTAGGTACGTACATATATTAAATTAACTGCATTCAAAGAGTTCATCAGCTCCAGAACTCCAGAATTTTATGTTACCGGAATAAACAAACTTGTAACTCGTTGGCAAAAATGTGTTGATTATAATGGTACTTACTTTGATGAATAAAATTTCCGCATTGTTGAAATATATTGTAATGAATTTCATGTTTCAAAACCTTGCCTACTTTTTACTCAGCATGATACATACGTACATACATACAAACATACATACATACATACATACATACATACATACATACATACATACATACATACATACATACACGGTGATTGTCTAGTCCTTATGCAGAGTTTAACCACCTTCTGTACCTACACCTTAGCACCATCATGACATCTGATGAGGATTTTTAAACCATTCAATATTCTGAAAAGACACCTACATAGATTGCACTTCCGATTTGGACCACCAAGTTCTGTTCTTTGTGGATCTTAAAATGTCTCTTGAGGCCTCCGTTGGATTTGTAAACTTTCTGGCATACACTGCATTCAAAGGTATACACAGACATATAGCCAGAATAGTTGGTAGAGGTTTGTTTTCCATGCGTTCGCAAATGAGATTTGAGCCCAGCAAAAGTCAGGCGTGGTCTGTTACAGACTGTGCACACAAGAAGGTCATTGTCATTCACATCTTCTGGAACCATTCCCAGTGACTTCATAGTAGTCCTTATGCAGTCCTTAAACCATTTTAAAGTTTACGCCGATAGCGTTTCCCCTCTGCAAGCTCACCTTAAAACAACTGTTTCGGCATGCGTTTCTCTGCCATTCGAACAATATGGCCACACCATAATAACTGGTTCATCAAAATCATAGCTTTAATTGAGGTGGTGCTTGCAGATGCAAGGACATCTATGTTTGGAGTAAAAGAACTCCATTTAATTTTTTTAATGCGATGAAGGAATTTTTGGTGGAATTGTTCTAACAATTTAAAATGCCTTTCATAACAAGTCCAAGTTCCAGGGGAATACCACAGGGATGGTAAGACAAATGATTTGTAAAGAGCCAGCTTTATATTCTTATTTGTATGTCGCTGGCACCAAACACATGACTCCAAGCCACCAAATGCTTTTGCTGCCCTTTGAACTAAACGAAGGTACAAAAAGTACCAACTGCTAAAAAATAAGGGTCAGAAAACGACTCGATAGCCACACAAAGCACCAACCTCATGAGACTGACGAAAAGCGAGGGAACGAGCAAAGACACCTTTCTATTGTGAAACAAACTCACGAAATGAAGTAAGCGGGTATGTCCATACCACGTGATTTCGGACTCTGATGATGATCGTAGTCCTCCTCAGTGGGTCTCCCCGATACATCGGGTCAAAAAGATCATCATCAGAGTCCGAAATCACGTGGTATGGATATATCCGTTTACTTCGTTTCGTGAGTTTGTTTCACAAATAGAAAGGTCTTTTTCCTCGCTCCCTCGTTTTTCGTCCATTTCATGAGGGAAGTGCTTTGTGTAACTATCGAGTCGTTTTTCTGACTCTTATTTCTAGTAATTGGTGCTTTTATTAATTTGCCATTAGGTTTTAATTGCTAATATGCCACCTATATTATAATATATATTATTATATAATATATTATATTTTTTAATATATTATATAATAATAATAATAATAATAATAATAATAATAATAATAATAATAATATAATAAATGCCAAAACGAATTTCTGTGTCTCAGTGTGTTAAACTTTGACCCCCTCTCTCACTATTCAATGACACTTCCACTATTTCTCGTGATGGGGTGAGAGCAATAGTATGAACTGTAGTTGTGATAGAGGCGGAGGCGACGGTGATGATGGTGGTGGTGGTCAGTCAGGGATGATGGTGATAGTAAGCGATGTGAAAGACAATGGTGATGGTGGTAGAGGGGAAGGCAGTGAAATCAAAGGTATTGATGGTGGTGGCATCAGAAGTTTGAATTGTGTGTGTATGGCAGTTGTGGTGGCGATGGTGGTGGTACTGGTGATGGTGATGGCTGAAAACAGTCAACGGAAAGAGAGAGAGAGAAAGAAAGAGTTTAGACAAAAACTTGTACTGACCCCTGAATGGGAAGACAAAACACGTTTATCATGCAACTTTGCAATTAGTTCCAAGTCGACAAATTATATCATTGTTTTAATGAAAATTGTTCATTGCTTGAAAAATATTGGTCAAGTTTAATAAAATTTATCATGTAGGTGGGGGGGGGGGGGGTGAAGCACTCCGTCGGTTACGACGACGAGGGTTCCGGTTGATCCGAATCAACGGAACAGCCTGCTCGTGAAATTAACGTGTAAGTGGCTGAGCACTCCACAGACACGTGTACCCTTAACGTATTTCTCGGGGATATTCAGCGTGACACGGAGAGTGACAAGGCCGGCCCTTTGAAATACAGGTACAACAGTAACAGGAAGTAAGAGTGAGAGAAAGTTGTGGTGAAAGAGTACAGCAGGGATCACCACCATCCCCTGCCGGAGCCTCGTGGAGCTTTAGGTGTTTTCGCTCAATAAACACTCACAACGCCCGGTCTGGGAATCGAAACCGCGATCCTATGACAGTGAGTCCGCTGCCCTAACCACTGGGCCATTGCGCCTCCACTCATAAAATTTTTCATGTACTCAATGCATGAAGTATCATTGTTGGGCCCAAGGTCCAATGAAGAGCCCTCCACAGGAGCTAACTTAAAAGCAGCCCGATACGGAGTAAGTATATATATAATCGTTTATTAGCGGGGAAGAGGCTAAGTTGATTACATCAACTCCAGCGTTCAGCTGGTACTTATTTTATCGTCCTGGAAAGGATGAAAGACATAGTCGACTTTAGCAGAATTTGAACACAGACCGTAATGAGGCACAAAATGCCGCTATGACTTTTACCCGGCGTCCTATCGATTCTGCCAGTTCGCCGCCTTAGTACGGATATATATCAATACAAAAAACATAGTAGACATCAGAACATGAATATATCTGAAATAGAGGACGACTTTTAAGCTAATATATGCATATATTGAGAAAAGAGGTCACTAGAATTTTGGAAAAAGAATTTTTTGAGTTTCGTTCGTTTTTCGAACTTGTCATATAATGGCCAAGACTCTAATGGCTTTGATATTAGACTTGATCAACTGGGACTGACCTGGTGCGAAACAACAACAGCTAACACAATAATCCTTTTTACTACAGGCACAAGGCCAAGCTTTTCGGGAGAGCCGGATGATCGATTACACGGACACCAATGCACAACAGCAGATTATCTTATCAACTCCGAAATGATGAAAGGTGAACTCGACCTTGGTGGAATTTGAACTCAGAACGTAAACGCAGGCGAAATGCCGCTAAGCATTTTGCCCGACATGCAGCATTATTTATTGAAGTAGTTGAATTGGCGGAGGCATTTCAGTGGTTTTATAGACTCTCTCGCAGTATTTATTCTAACTCTCTCAGCTCTTACTTCAAATCCTGGTCCCTTTTGCTTGTTATACTGCTGGTGGGAATGGTATTTGATAAATAAATTATCAATCCAGTGCAGTAGGTTGATAGAATTGTTAGAGTGTCAGGTAAGGTTGCTTGCAATATGTGATCCGGCTTTTTGTGTCCATCCCCCCCACCGACGACACAGGTGCCAGGTGCTTTCAGCCCTGCCCTTCCCAAGGATATCAGTGACTGATGTCTTTGCTCGCTCCCTCTCTTTTCATCAGTCTCATGAGGTTGGTGCTTTGTGTGGCTATAGAGTCGTTTTCTGACCGTTATTTTTTAGCAGTTGGTGCTTTTTGTACCTTCGTTTATATATATATATATAGTTCAAAGGGCAGCAAAAGCATTTGGTAGCTTGGAGTCATGTGTTTGGTGCCAGCGACATACAAATAAGAATATAAAGCTGGCTCTTTACAAATCATTTGTCTTACCAAACTGGAGAAGAGAGATTTGAATGGCCAACTGCAAGCCTTTCAGTCCTGCGCCTTTGTGAGGACCTTCCAACGTGCTGATACTTAGACCATCTCTAACAGAAGAGAATTAGTAACTACCACAATATTACCAACAAATTATAGCAAAAACCATATGGCCATTAGAGTGATAACAAAACGGTTTCCAAGCCAACGTAGGTGCCCTAGTATGGTATGGTCGACTTGTTAGAAATAGTCGGACAAAATATCTCTCATGGCATCTTTGGAAAGGAATGGAGTCATTGGATAATCTACCTGAACACCTTTCGAAGAGGACGGGACGGTCACCGCTGGAATGATCTTAAATATAGATTATCTCGGTTAGGATTGACCTGTACCTATACAACAAACAACCACACCAACCACAATAGTATTGAAAGTAAATGATGGCCCCGACAAACTACTAAATATTTCATTCTTTGTTAATTATTTCGAGGACACTAGTTATTGTGTAACTGCAAGACAAGCTTGATCGAGCTGTCCTATGGTATGCAGATATCACGGGAATGTCGAGGAGTGATTCACAGATCTTTCTTCATAGTTATACAATGCTTCTGTTTAGCTGAGGGACATACTGCACAATTTGATAAACAGTAGTAAATTCTATGGGGTGCAACGTTACAGTCTGAACATACTGCACACTCTTCTCTACCTGTTTTATTTTTCTACACCTGTAGGTAATGGTGGTGGCTATAGGAAAAGCGAGTGACATAGACTCGATCGAACCCCGATAGTTGCTGCTCCTCTGCATTCATTGCTGACTTTATACATACCAGCACAATATTTGGGGCTAGTCAGGTTATTGACATTGCAGCTATTACCGTATATATGTATTCGTAATGCTTGTCTGGGCTACGAAAGTGTACTTAAGATGTAGTAGTGCTCTGAGATGTTGTATATAGGTGGATATTTGGCGGTGATGTTCTTCTTGCTGATATGGACTGTGGTAGTTAAAGCTTGCTGCAACGAAAAGACGCATCCTTTGCATGTCGGAATTTTTGTTTTGTTGTAGAGGTGTTCAGTGGCTGTGTCTGTACAAAGCATGTTATGATGCATAGCGCACTATTTTGTGGTTTGTTGCAGAGAAAATGACACTCAGGAAGGACTAGTATAGTGCATGATGGACCTAATGTGTTGTTTGTACACCATTGTTCTTTCTTTTTAGTGACAAAATGTGTTACTTATGACTTGTCTATCTATGTTTGTGCGTCGGTCTGATTTCTTTTCTATATTTTCTCTGTGCGTTGGTTGCCATTCGGCAATACTAGTACTGTGTTGTGCTACTCACTTGATATACCAGCATCCATTGGTGTGGACAATTGAGACGTAATCCAGCGTATAAAGGAAGTGACATTGTTTTCTGTTTTGTGTTGAACAGGGGCCAAGTAAGAACGGTTCGTTAGCGTTGTGAGAGCAAGGAGAAATGGAAAGGGAGAGTGGAGAGGAGGAGGACAGGTAAACGAGAGATATGTAGAAAGGAACAGCGTTGAGTGGCAGCAGCAGTAGTCGTGAAGAAGAAGAACAGGAGTAGGAGGAGGAGGAGAAGAAGAAGGAGGAGAAGAAGAAGGAGAAGAAGAAGGAGGAGGAGGAGGAGGAAGAGAAGAAGAAGAAGAAGAAGAAGAAGAGAAGAAGAAGAAAACGGAAAAAAACGAAGAACAGTAAATGGAGGGGATAAAGAGGAAGATTGAAAAGGGAAGTAGATAGAAATACAAAAGATAGAAAAAGGGGAAAGGAAAAACAGAAGGAATACTAAAAGATGACGAATGATGAAAAGTCCAACAGCAAACACAACATCAGCAACAATAACAGCAGCAGCAGCAGCCGCAGCAGTAACCACGCTAGGCACATCAGAAACAGTGACACCTGTTGAAAAATCACCATCAGAACTGTCATCATCATAAGCATAAACAGCATAACGATACTGACATTTTTAGTTACTAAATGATGGGGACAATAAAAAAAAGGGGTGAAATACGAAAAGCAATGGGATGTTCACATCGAATAAAAGTAGGAAAAGACAGAGATAAGAACAAATTAGCAATAGTGACATGAAAGAAGGAAGTAACAAAAACGATTATTTCAAGTGACTTCATTACTCCATGCACAACCTGACATTATACTCTTTTACTCTTTTACTTGTTTCAGTCATTTGACTGTGGCCACGCTGGAGCACCGCTTTTAGTCGATCAAATCGACCCCAGGACTTATTCTCTGTAAGCCTAGTACTTATTCTATCGCTCTCTTTTGCCGACTTAAACACAACAGCATCGGTTGTTAAGCGATATTGGGGGACAAACACAGACACACAAACATATACACACACACATACATATATATACACATATATACGACAGGATTCTTTCAGTTTCCGTCTACCAAATCCACTCACAAGGCTTTGGTTGGCCCGAGGCTATAGTAGTAGACACTTGCCCAAGGTGCCACGCAGTGGGACTGAACCCGGGACCATGTGGTTGGTATCCTAACATACCAAAAGCAAAAAAATGCATTCTCTTCGTTTTTGCCACCAACGTTCAGCCCTGAGTTTGTGTAGACCTGTTTAACCTCGCCAGTCTTGTCACTCACATCAATGTATCTACCACTCTATGTCACGCTGGTAAGACCCATATTGGAGTATGGGATTCAAGCCTCTTCTCCTTATCTCCTCAAAGACATACAGCATCTCGAAAGAGTCCAGAAGCTGGCTACCCGCATGGTTCATGGTCTCAAAAATGTGTCCTACGAAGAAAGGCTGAGGACGCTCGACCTTTATTCTCTTGAAAAACGCTGCCGCCGTGGTGATCTCATTCTCGCCCACAACATCATAAGCGGAAAGTGTAACCTCTCGAAAGAGCTGTTCTTCACTCCTGCTCCAGAGCGTCGGCTGCGGGGTCATTCCGAAAAGCTCTACCTGCGACGATTTCATCTCAATCGAAGGAGAGGAGCTTTCTCCGTCCGGGTTGCGGATCCGTGGAACGAGCTGCCAGACGAGATGGTAAAGATGCCGACGACCGCTTTGTTCAAAGCCTCCCTGGACCTCAAGGGGCCTGAACTCTTTACATGAACACCACCCTGTACTTAACTCCATGTCCCCCTACATGGCCTTGCTATTTGCTTTTGAGCCAAATTAACTAACTAACTAACTAACTAACTAAGAATGTAGCACTTCTCACTTTATTCTGACTTTCCATCTTAAGTGGTACGTGAAGTTGATGAGGTCTTGGCTCAAGAAGAAAGCTTTGTCTTCAAACTTCTCATCTGTCTCCTTCTCACAGCGTTTCGTCTTCACCATCGCCACCGGAGAGAAACAAAATGTCTTCTTGCTCTTTCTCATCGAGAGATTCGGTCAATAGCTGGATCAGCCGAGACTACTGTAATAACAACTGTTGACCGTTTGACGTAAACCAACATTTCGGCAATGCGCGGACATTGAGTCGCTGTCAGCAGCAACGAGAAGAGCATTTCGCAGGCGTGGCTTTCTGGTAAAAAAACTTCTTTCCCAACCACATAGTTTGGAGTTCAGTTCCACTGCATGGCGCGTTGGGCAAGTGTCTTCTACTATAGCCTTGGGCCGAACAAACCCTTGTGAGTGGGTTTGGTAGACGGAAACCGAAAGAATTCCGTCGTATGTATGTATGTATGTATGTATGTATGTATGTATGTATTATGTATGTATGTATGTATGTATGTATGTATGTATGTGTGTGTGTATGTATGTACACACAGCGAAAGGTACACACACATATTTATACAGTGAGAGAACGCGCGACAGAATGACGCACAAAGATAAACACACACACACATATACACGTTCCCATTCCGTCTACGGACACACGCCAACACACACACACCACCACCACCACCACCCTCACCCATTCACATAGCCTCACCCACCCATTCACACACCCTTCAGACAACGCACCCATACTCCACCTCATCCCTCTCCCTCTCACATGCTTACACACACACCGCACACAGGCACACGCACACTAACACATACATACACACTAATAAACATATACCTCCACACACACACAACGCACACAACAAACACACATACACAACATACACACACACACAACATGTACATACATGCACACACATATACACATACGTACATACATGAACACATGCACACACATACACACACACAAACACACGCACACACAAACACGTGAACGCACATATATCTCCACACATATAATACACACAACGCGCACATATAGGCACACATACATACAGACGTACATACAAACACACACGCACGCACACACACATGCACACACACACACGAACGCACATATACCTCTGCACACAAAACACACACACGCACACATATGCACACACATACATACACACACGTACACCCATATGCACACATACATACACACAAGTACTTACACGCACATGCACGTACACACAGACTCACACATACATACATGCACACAGGCACACACACGAACGCACATATATCTCCACACATACAACACACATACATGCACGCACACATACACACACAAGAAGGCACATATACCTCCACACACACAACACAGAATGCACACATACACGCGCAAACATACATACACACACATATATACATATAACATACAGAGAAACAGACAGGCAGACAGAGTGACAGGGACACACACACACCCGTACACACGTCCAAGCACACACATACAGTATCATACACATATGCCCCCCACCACACGCGCGCATACACACACACACTCAGTTACTGCCACACACGCGCTATCATACACATACAAGCTATCACACACACACAGATGCCACCGCACACACACACGCGCACACACCCACACGTACACACAGATAGCAACTATTCTTAAGACTCTCCTGTCTCAGAAAGCACTTTCTCTTTGTCCATCTACTTCCGGTCATTCCAAATTCTTACAATATTTATTTATTTTCAGTAAGCCACAAAATACATCAATCAGAATTGGATTCCCAGACCCCACGAGGCCTCTGGTCAACTGCCCAGGGTAGCCATACCTTAAGATGGCACTACCCGGAGCAAGAAACAACAGCAACAATATTGGTTTCAAGTTTTAGCACAAGGCCAGCAGGTTTGGGAGGGGGACCTAGTCGAGTTAGTCGACTCCAGTGTTCAACTGGTATTTATTTTATCGACCCCAAAAGGATGACAGGCAAAGCGGATCTCGGCGGAATTTGAACTCACAATGTAAAATCGGACGAAATGCCGCTAAGCATTTTGTCCGGTGTGTTAATTGTTCTGCCAGCTTGCCACCCTTAGTAATACTTTCTGCTATAGACACAAGGCTTGAAAGTGTTTAGTCGATTACATCGACCCCAGTTCTCATCTGGTACTTATTTTATCGACTCCAAAATGATGAAAGGCAAAGTCGACCCCGGCAGAATTTGAGCTCAGAACGTGAAGTCGGACGAAATGCTGCTAAACATTTTGCCCAGCTCGCTAACGATTCTGCCATCTCGCCGTCTTTACAACAACAATATTAAGAAAAACAACCACAACATCAACACCAATAATAACATCAATGTCAACTACAGCAATAATAACGACAACAAACAATAATCAAAATAGTAAGAAACAAAATACTTTAAAAGAAATAACAACGATAATAACAAAAGACGGAAACAACA
This sequence comes from Octopus sinensis, assembly GCF_006345805.1. NCBI lineage: Eukaryota > Metazoa > Mollusca > Cephalopoda > Octopoda > Octopodidae > Octopus > Octopus sinensis. The sequence continues at coordinate 161,237,225 of NC_042999.1, read as the reverse complement.
ACCGCAAGAGTAACAACATTAATAACAGCAACAACAACAACAACAAGTCAACGCAAGAAACTCCAAATACACCCGTCTTGAAGATGAAAATAAACTAAGGTGATATGGCTTCTGCTGGAATTTCTTCGGTCATATATGTCCACTTACTGTCCTAGGGCTAAAGCGTTTACCACAACAACCAAAACAGTAAAATTCAATAACAACAACAACAACAACAAAGACGACCGAAAATACTTCGTTCCAATTTTCACAAAACACCATCCAGGAAGTAGTAGTAGTGTAGTAGTAGTAGTAGTAGTAGTAGTAGTTGTTGTTGTTGTAGTAGTAGTAGTAGTAGTAGCAGCAGCAGTAGTAGTAGTAGTAGTAGTAGTAGTAGCAGCAGCAGCAGCAGCAGCAGCAGCAGTAGTAGTAGTAGTAGTAGTAGTAGTAGTGGTGGTGGCACTGTAGCTGGTGGTAATGATGGTGCAACTGCTGCAGCTAGTGGTGATAGTGGTGATGGAGAGAGAGAGAGCAGGGCGCAGGAATAAGTCGCAGATGAACTGAGAGGGAGGAGGAGGGACAACGAATGGTGAAAGAAAAAAAGAGAATTGGGTGGAGGTTGGCGTCGACGTCTTCGTTTGACGCCCCAATCCTCCTGGGGTGTCTTCAATAAAAAAAAGTAAACGAAACAAAAAAGAAAAGATGGCTGTATTGCATATACTACATACACACGCGCGCACACACACATGCACGCGTACAGATGCATTCGCGCAGACAAACATGTAGATGTGTGTGTGTCTGTGTATGTGTGTGTGTATATGTGTGTGTATGTGTGTGTGCGTGTGTGCGTGTGTGTGTATGTGTGTGTGCGCGTGTTTGTGTGTGTGTATATATGTGTGTGTGTGTGTGCGTGCGTGTGTGTGTGTATGTGTGTGTGTGTGTGCGCGTGTGTGTGTGTGAGTGTGTGTGTGGTGTGTATGTGTGTGGGGGGCGCATGTGTGTGTATGTGTGTGTGTGTGTGTGCGCGTGTGTGTGCGTGTGTGTGTATGTGTGTGTGTGTGTGTGTGTGGTGTGTGTGTGTGTGTGTTGTGCGTGCGTGTGTGTGTGTATGTGTGTGTGTGTGTGCGCGTGTGTGTGTGTGAGTGTGTGTGTGTGTATGTGTGTGTGTGTATGTTTGTGGGGGGCGCATGTGTGTGTATGTGTGTGTGTGTGTGTGCGCGTGTGTGTGTGTGTGTGTGTGTATGTGTGTGTGTGTGTGTGTGTGTGTGTTTTAGAAGTTTGAAGAAGGAGTAAGTGAAAGAGAACCGAACTGGTAATTGAATGAAGGATATGTTTGTGGGCCTTGGCGAGGCTCCTGAGGAGGGTTTTGGCTGTGATTGACAGGATGAAAACTATTGGGAGTTACTGAGTTTTCACACCTGGAAGTTGCGAATCTGGGGTTTGAGGTCAGATTGCCTGATATGTTAGTCAGCGGACTGGTGGGAATCATTGTCTGGCGGCCCTGGTTCATCTTTCTAGTTTCTGATACCGTTACTCTTTAAGTTATGCGATAGTGTTCGGAGAGGTGGTGAGGTAAAGAGAGAGTGAGAGAGAGAAAGAGAGAGAGATAGAGAGAGAGAGAGAAAGAGAGAGTAGCTGAAACAGTGAGGGGAAGAGGAGAGAAAAAGATAACGAGATAGACTAAGAAGGAGAATGATGGGGAGAGAAAAACATCTACATGTTTATATACTCATTTGAGGTCTGTATGATTTGTTTTATGAAACAAGCATCATACGCACACGTGTGCGTACACACACTACACCAGACCCATCATATATACATAAATATTTAGATACACACATACATACATGTAAACAAATAAACATATAAGCACAAAGCTGCTCACATATATTAATTGTAATGGTCGCTATTATTAGCAGCCTTTACAGCTTCCGTGTATAAATGTCTCATGTATCAGACAGATATACGAAATATACGATGAGCGCTTTTAAATTCTTGTGATTCAAAATTACAGCATACATCACGTTACAGAAGTGTTGCGTTGCTAAAATATTACTGTAACGTCGAATTCCGTAACGTAAAATGCAGTTTATCATTGGTTTCTATATCATAAATTGAGATGCGTTACGATGGAATTTTCGACATTTTTCATTTTTTGTCATGAAAATAATATTTTTTAAAACACCCTATTCAGTATGCATAGATTTAAAAACATTTCAAATGAAATACATTCAGGAATAAATAGGAAAAAAGTAATGTTGCACCTGGCACATTACAAATGATGTCGACTGCTGTGTTTGAGGTAGCGTTGAGTGAGGGTTAGTGGGAGAAAAAGCTTGGTTGATCATCATTGTCAGTACTGCTCCCGGGATGAGGAACGTGTCCAAACTTCTTTAGGCGCCTATGAGGCACCAACTCGTTATACATCCAAGAGTAGAAACTGAACTCATGAAATCCTCTTGTAATTTTTATATAAGGTCTTCGATTAGAATCGCTATAATCAAAGTCTTGCAGAAATTCCTGTATGTGTGCCAACATTTCTTTGCAGCCAACTGAATAGAAGTGGGTAGAGCTTCCGTGTTCTTTTCATGCCCAGCACCTCAGTCTTGTTCTCCATCATTTGCATTTCATTTGACAAACTTTCCCTATAGAATTCTAGCAAATTAACCACGTCTCTTACAACTTCTTCAAACGTTTTAGGCATAGAATATTACAGAGTCTGCCTGAACTGGGTGTAAATTTTCATGGATTCAGTCCGTACTTATGTTTTTCCAAACATCATTCAGAGCTGAGCGTTTCACTTTGTCCATTGACTCAGTTATGTCTATAATATTTTCTTTATATCTCTAACCGTAGATTTATCCTCTTAGTCACTAGTTTTATGCATTGTTTCGAAGTTCTCAGATTATATGATTTCAATTAAGCTATCATTCACTGGCAAGAACAAAAAAGTTATTCTTGTGGAAGTATATTCCACTGTCACACTATTGGAAAGAACATTTAAGTTTAACGGGTGATTTGATGCAATATACTGATACTAACTTGAAAAAGGCTCGTTGCTACCCAATTCTTGTTATCCGAATCCCAAATCACTGGTAGATTAAACTTGAGAGCCATTGGGTTTTCGGAGTGGTACACATAAGGGTTGCGTTAATTTCATATTACCATCACTGTTTTCTCTCACAAGAAGTGCCAAACAACTGTGGAACCTTCGAAACAGTGATTCTCAACCATCTTTTGCTCATAGGTCCTTTTGGTTCTTGTTTTATTGTACTGGGCCCCCATGTTTGAAAAAAATCCTATTTCTCTTTCTCTTTTACTTGTTTCAGTCATTTGACTGCGGCCATGTTGGAGCACCGCCTTTAGTCGAGTGAATCGACCCTAGGACTTATTCTTTGTAAGGCCAGTACTGATTCTATCGGTCTCTTTTGCCGAACCGCTAAGTGACGGGGACGTAAACACACCAGCATCGGTTGTCAAGCAATGCTAGGGGGACAAACACAGACACACAAACATACACACACACACACATATATATATATATATACGACAGGCTTCTTTCAGTTTCCGTCTACCAAATCCACTCACAAGGCATTGGTCGGCCCGGGGCTATAGCAGAAGACACTTGCCCAAGATGCCACGCAGTGGGACTGAACCCGGAACCATGTGGTTGGTTAGCAAGCTACTTACCACACAGCCACTCCTGCGCCTATTGTATTTTTATAATTAAATATTATTAGAAATTATATTTAAAACATTGTTAAAATATTTTGTGCATTGTAGAAGTATAACAAATTTATTGTACATAAATTTTAACGACAAAATCTCATATGGACCCGCCCCCCCCCGATCATATGGACCCCCCCCCCCCCGATCATATGGACCCCCCCCCCCGATCATATGGACCCCCCCCGATCATATGGACCTCGGCTGATAACCACTGCTTTAACTGGATGTTGATTTTTTTCACTGGAAATTAAAAGTCCTAGAAAAACCGTTTAGGGTTTGGGGTGTAAATGATTTTCTTCAAGTTCGCAGGCTAATTAGAAATAGTCGCTCATTTTAATATCTAAATTGAGTCGTTTGTTCAACCTTCCTAACCAGCCATTATTAGAAAAGATTTCGCATCAGAAGTTCAACCTTCCTCTTGACACAAATCACTATGCAAAGTGTTAAGTTTCGTTTGAATGCTTATCGTGTTTATCTGTGCATTACGTCCGGTCTGATCGTCGATCCACACACACAGGATCTGTTCCATATTGAAAATCACATCAATCTGTGCAAAAATAATATCAGAGTATTTAATGGAATAACTGTTTGAGCACCTGACGAAATTATGTCTTTATTGTCGCATGTTGCTCCAACTGTGGATGTTACAAGCATTTAGGTTTTTGATGTAAGACTAGCTCAAGGTGACCCTCTCTACGTGCGGGTGAGGGTGTGGTTGTTACTCTCTGTTGGTTCTTTTCTGTTTCTTAAATCTTGCCTTAATTTTCAAAATTTCGAACCCATTTTCCGCGCTTAAATTACAAATCTGCTTCCACTTTACAATGTTGAAAATTTGATTGAAATCGGGCAAAAGGTGTCCAGTCTAGACCCCAAGTGTCCCCCAAAATCAATAACATCCCCGTTTTCACAACAAAGCAACCACTGTAGCGCCCCAAAACGTCCCCCAATCAATTTCTCACCTCAAGTTACCCCTCCTGTAAATTTTAATCCTCTTCCAGCCCCATTTAAACCGCTTTTTACATAAAAATCCAATTTGTATCAACGTTCGCCTTCATTTTATAGATTAGATTAAAGATAACCGCCTCTAAACCCTAAAGCAACACGAAAAGCCACCGTTATTCAAACAGCGCAACCTGTCTATCCTGCGAAGGCGGAGAGGGAATGAGAGTGGAAGGTGTCAAACGTCGTTATAGAGAGAAATTGGAGGGAAGGAAGGAAATAGAGAGATCGAGGAAGACAGGGTGATATCCGAAAGAGAGAAACGAGAAACACTTGTCAAAGTTTGGGTTTTGTTGCCCTAGTAACCCCAGCTTTTGAGATAGGGGTTTCTAACCTAGTCCAGTCGCTTCCACGCCTATTTTTACATGTCTCTGTAAATTTTGGAGCCAATCCGACCCCATCTACCGGCCCTTAAACCGTTCCCATTCCAAAATGAGACAAACAAATTTTTCACATTTCAGCGTTATAGATATTGATTGAGTTCTTTCTCCTGCATCAAACTATTACCAAAACTTCATAAGCCAAACCCTGACTTCTCCATTGTTTCCGTATGCAACTGAATCTCTTGCGTATCCTCCAGATACCTTGACTAGCTACATTCACTTAGGTCACTTCCATGCCAAGTGCACGAACACCAACGACGCCTTTCACCTTTCTAAACTCTTTACACAATTTATACAAAATCCCTATACACTGTAATCTCCCATAATCACGATAGTTTGGCCCTTAATTATCTTTTCGAGCATTGTACCGCACTTCAACCTAGCTCTGTTTACTCATTGAATTCGTTCTCACTTTAAACTGTTTATATCAATTTCTTAGATATCCATGTTTTATAAATCAAGTAACTCCGATAACTTCTTTAAATTTTCTTCTCTCATCATTCTACTGATATCAAACTCTCCACGAGGCTCCAGCAGGGTATGGTGGTGATCCCTGCTGTACTCTTTCACCACAACTTTCTCTCACTCTTACTTCCTGTTTCTGTTGTACCTGTATTTCAAGGGGCCGGCCTTGTCACTCTCTGTGTCACGCTGAATATCCCCGAGAACTACGTTAAGGGTGCACGTGTCTGTGGAGTGCTCAGCCACTTACACGTTAATTTCACGAGCAGGCTGTTCCGTTGATTCGGATCAACCGGAACCCTCGTCGTCGTAACCGACGGAGTGCTTCCCTCCGATATCAAACTGGATTTATCTTTTCCTCAATTTCTCCATCTCTATCACCTCACTTTCAAAGACACTGATTTCGAAAATAACTTTTATCAAATGCGCCACTTATTCCTCACTCAAATATGTCCCCCAATCTGCGGAAGGCACGGCCTTCAACCGACTGTATGGTATCAGTTGCTCCACCATCCTTTTTTCTTACAATTGCTCACCAGTTTATTCTCCTTCCCCCCGCTACCTGCTCCAGTCTACTCCAGAAAACCATCCTCTACAGTTTTCATCTTCTACAATCTGATACCTAATTTGCATCTCAGTTCCTGTCCTTCAAACGTGATTAAAATTTACGTGATCTTTTGGTCAAGTGTTTCTTTATCACCAACCACACTCAATCCTGGTTCCTCCGCCTGATCCTTTACCCAATGCAACAAATTTCCATTCCACTCCAGCATAATTCGAAGTAATTTCAAGTCCAGATTTCCAACCACTTTGATTACACTTGAGCTAATTTGATTAACTGTTATATAAACATTGCTGTAATATTTTGTGGTGAGACTACTCATTGTGTGGCTGATCTCTTTCGGAAATGACATGGTATTCTAAACCCTGTGGCTCACTGCTTCATTTCTTCTTAGCCATCTTCCCACCAATTCTCCGCATTTAGATTTCACCAACACCATCGTCCTATACATGACTTACCAACTTAGTAAACAAGATCACTTTTTTTTTTATCTGGGAACTTCGACTCCTGGAAGTAGGAAAACTCGTTCCCAACTTCATTAAATTTACCACGCAGCCTATCCAATCCTGACCATCCATATCTTTCTTTGCATCATGAGTATGCATGATATATTTGTTTGTAATTTATTATATCATTCTATACCTAACCGCTTGGATTTTCTCCAACTAACTCTCACACCAGCCACACCTTTCATTTCTCTCACTCATCCTTATCAGCTTCTCACAATTACTTCCCTCTCTGCGGCCATCTTCCCTCATACACTACATGTTGCACTCATTTACTGCGATTACCCCGATCATACACTTCTAGTTCCAACCTTTTAACCTATTCACTGCCGTTTGACTTCCGACGGACAGTACTTAACCGCATTGTTGAAGGATTTTGTCCGAAATATGAAATTGCTTCAATTTTCACGGAAACTTGGTAACCTAGAAGATTAGTAATCGAGGCCATCTTGAGAAGAAAAAAAACAGGGAAGAAAAATGGTTTTTACCTTATTATCAGGGTCTGTGCATTGCGCCCCTAGCTATGCTATGAAACTATCTGGCGAACTAACGAAGGAAACTCGTTACATTACGTAATCTGATCGAATTTTTAAGTCAATATTGTAACCAAAATTTAGGATGAAAATCAAAGGATATTTCTTTTACATATTTGAGTAATTTACCCTCAAAAAATAATTGTGTGGAGTAATTTAACAATGTGTGTGAAGATATTTCTGTTGCACTTGGATTTTCGAGTAACTGATATCATTTTCGATACATAGTAAAGGAGAGTGGCTTCTAGTTGTTCGTATTCAGGTATAGTGTATCTAGACTCATGATCATTATATCATAGGTTCGATTCCTGGGCCACGTAGCGTGTTGTGTCCTTCAGCAAAACAGTTAATCTTACTTTCTCCGATCCAATCTGGGGGCTGCTGCAACCGTCCCTTGCTCCAGCTGTGACATTTTTGACGTTCCGCTAATTCAAGGATAGACTGATCAGTCTACTCGCTATAAAAAGATATCTAAACCAAGCAGCACAGTACATACTACCAATCCATATTCACACGTGAGTGACGGTTGGTTATACTGTGGAGGTGGAAGCACTCCGTCGTTTACGACGATGAGGGTTCCGGTTGATCCGATCAACGGAACAGCCTGCTCGTGAAATTAACGTGTAAGTGGCTGAGCACTCCACAGACACGTGCACCCTTAACGTAGTTCTCGGGGATATTCAGCGTGACACAGAGAGTGACAAGGCCGGCCCTTTGAAATACAGGTACAACAGGAAGTAAGAGTGAGAGAAAGTTGTGGTGAAAGAGTACAGCAGGGATCACCACCATCCCCTGCCGGAGCCTCGTGGAGCTTTAGATGTTTTCGCTCAATAAACACTCACAACGCCCGGTCTGAGAATCGAAACCGCGATCCTACGACCGCGAGTCCGCTGCCCTTACCACTGGGCCATTGCGCCTTCACATATATATACTCAGTCCCACTGAGTAAACAACTCGCTGTCCATTCAACATATATCTAAGTGAATACTTTGCTAAATATTGAATAACAACTACGAATGAAATGGTATTGGGACAATTTTTATTCGTTTTCTTTTTTCAGTTTTTATTATATGGAGTTAAGTTTATTTTTCATACCGTAGAATTTATATTTATAAATGTATACACAAACACACA
>NC_042999.1:161206438-161221438 GCF_006345805.1 Octopus sinensis | reverse complement strand
CTGAGTGGACTGGAGCAACGGGAAATAAAGTGTTTTGCTCAAGGATACAACGCATCGCGGGAAATTGAACTCATGACCTTAATTTCGGGAACCACAAATTAACAAGGCCTGAAATTTCTGCGGTAGGAGGCTAGTGGTTACAATGAAAGCCAGTTCTCAATTGGTACTTATTTTATCGTCTCCGAGATGATAAAAGACTTCGTCGACTTTGGCGGGATTTGAACTCAGAACGTAAAGATCGGATCTTCCCTATATAATAATAAAAGTAATTGTTTCTAGGCATGGATGTGCAATAAGAAGCTTGCTTACCAGCCACATGGTTCAGGGCCTACGTAAAACTTAGGGCAAATGTTTTTCTAATATAGTCTTGACCCGAATGGATTTGTCTTATCAGTAGATTTGGCAGACGGAAACTGAAAGAAGGCTTTTCTCTCTCTCTCTCTCTCTCTCTCTCTCTCTATATATATATATATATATATATATATATATATTTATATTTATATGTGGGTGTCTTTCTGTCTGTGTTTGTTCCACTTCCACTGCCTGACAACTAGTGTTGGTGTGTTTGCGTCCCCGTAACTTAGCGGTTCGGCGAAAGAAACCGATAGAATAAGTACCAGGCTTTAAAAAAAATTATAAGTTTTGAGGTCGATACTTTCAGCTTAAAATTCTTAAATCGATGCCCCAGAATGGCTGCAGCTTAACGACTGAATCAAGTAAATGATAAAGGAATAGAACAGACACGCAAAGTCTGAGATAAACGATGCAATCGACCCAATACTTCTCTGGTATTTTACATTTGTAACTACAGCTGAAGGAAAGGTAAGGTTAACCTGAACAGTATTTGAACTCAGAACGCAGAATGGCACAATGAAATACTGCGAAGCATTTTGTTCAACGGTCTAGCGATTCTGTCAATCTCTCGCCCAAAATTGTTTCTAACATGGCTGCCATACCAGAAACTTGGGAGGAAGCAAAGAGGGTCATAGTAAGTTGTTTGACTGGTACTCTATTTTATTAACACTCTTATAAGATTGACAGCCGTAGCATTAATATGCTGCTCATTAGGTGGGGCGTGACTGCATAACGCAAAGTCTTATTCATCGCTCAACCTATTTTACCATCTAAAAAGACAACAAAAGGGAAACCTGTATATTAGATTAAGGGGCAGCACAATTCAACTAATTATTATTTACGAATACGAAAACCTATAAAGCAGGAACAAACAGAAGAAGAGGTGATGAGGGAGAAGAACGGGAAGAAAAGTTACAAAATATGCAAAAACAAATGAGTGATTATGGGTGGTGGCGGTGGTAGTGGTGGTGGTGGTAGTAGTAGTAGTAGTAGTAGTAGTAGTAGTAGTAGTGGTGGTGGTGGTGGTGGTGGTAGTAGTAGTAGTAGTAGTAGTAGTAGTAGTAGTAGTAGTAGTAGTAGTAGTAGTAGTAGTTGTTGTAGTAGTGGTGGTGGTGGTGGTAGTAGTAGTAGTAGTAGTAGTAGTAGTAGTAGTAGTAGTAGTGTAGCAGTAGCAGTTGTAGTAGCAGTAGTAGTAGTAGTAGTAGTAGTAGTAGTAGTAGTAGTAGTAGTAGTAGTGGATACTGAAGAAGAATGAAAGAACGACGAAAATGACAATGATGATGGTAATAGTAATGATGATGATGATGAAATGGAGGAGGAGGAGGAATTAGATGATGCGAAAGAAATGATAGAAGAAAAATTTTAGGGGGAGGAAGCAAGGCGGTGACGAAATCTGGACACCATTTGGTCAAAGAGACCGACAGAAAAAGAAGAATCTGAAAACAGATGGATGGAAAATTCATGTCATCGTCATCATTGTCGTTGACGTTGCTGTCGGAGGATGAGGTTAAGAAGGGGAAATATGATGGAATAAGATGGAAGAAAATGACATTGTATGAGTCAAACACACACACACATGCACACACACACATACACACACACACAGACACACACACACAGACACACACACACAGACACACTCACACACACACACTCACACACACACTCACACACACACACACAGGAACGGCGTGTATAGAAGGGTGTAGGTTTGAGAAGATACGCAGAGGCAGACAGCAGTTTAGAACTGGTAGCTAAAATTTTGCCATCGGTCACCAAAGGAGTGTTCCGTGAGTGATCCCTTTTCAGTTTTTCAGTGGGAAAGGGTTAACCATAAACATTGGAGTTCAAGACATTGTGTGAGGGGCGGAGATTGAAGTAAATTTCTGTGCCGTGCCTTTGTCTTCGTTAGATTCACAAAACCACAAACACAACAAACACAACTATAAATTAATCGTTTAAACTGTGGAAAAATGACAACAATAATGCTATTGATATCACCACCGTCAATACCACTGTTTCCACCTCGCCAAAAACACTATCATCATCATCATCATCATCATCATTGCCAACACCACCAAAACAACAACCGGCCATGTTCCTGTACACAATACTTCCTTCAGTTAGAAACACATGTGCACACATTGAACACACATTTCCAATTCTCCCCAACAGAACGACATAAAGCGAGATCTCATAACTGCGTAAGCAATCACACATGCACACATACACGGGATATGACGGATCTTTAAGCCTTTGAATTGTACAATTACATTTCACATAGACAGATGCGCTCTTCCGAGCGGGGAACAGGATGTAGCTAGTAAATTGCTGGTTAATAAGCAATATATATAAGGTGGCCATACTGGGACACCGCCTTGAAGGGTTTTAATTGATCATATTGGCGTAATTATCCTTGCAGTGGTTATCACTCTTTACTTGTCGAGCGACTAGTTATAAGACAGACAGATTTTTTAAAGCGATATCAACGTAAAGACAAAGTCAGACATATGCAAACACACAGAGGCACATTCATGCATATATATACATATATAAATATATATATATATATATATTATATATATAATATAATTAGAGACAAATACTATTTTGCAAAACAAACAAGGAAGACTTAATCAATACATAAAATTTTAATAAAAAGTAAAAAAAAAGTTAAAAAAAGTAAAAAAAAGTAAAAAAAAGTTAAAAAAGTAAAAAAAAGTAAAAAAAGTAAAAAAAAGTTTAAAAAAAGTCTTTTCTTGTTTGTTTTGCAAAATAGTGGTTTTGTCTCTAATTAATATTATATAATCTCTCTATATATAAACGGCAGTTTGTCTGTGCGTGTTTCTGTGTGTCTGTTTGCTTGTACCCTCACCCTGACCACGGCTTTCAACCGATTCTGATGAAACTTGACACACACATAGCCCAATGTCATAATTCAAAACTAACGCAGCGAAAACTTTGAAAAGTTCCCCCAGTTCTGAAAAAAATCGATAAATTCGACATGGGGTCGAGAATCAGAACCCAAACCACAGACCGTCTAGGGGACGCAACTCCACCTTTTTTAACTCTCAAAAAAAATTTACCATCATTTTTTTTCCATTTTTTTTTGCTATTTTTTGGCTATAACTCTCTAAAATGCTTTATAGTTATTTCCTTACAAACCTGAGCAACGCCGGCGATACTGCTAGTATTTTACTATAAAATTGGATTTAATCCTAAATCTGATTTTTTCCCTGTAAATTGGATTTATTCCCTAATATTTATTATATATATATATATATATATATACTCTTTTACTCTCTTTTACTTGTTTCAGTCATTTGACTGCGGCCATGCTGGAGCACCGCCTTTATGGAGCAACTCGACCCCGGGACTTATTCTTTTGTAAGCCCGTACTTATTCTATCGGTCTCTTTTGCCGAACCGCTAAGTAACGGGACATAAACACACCAGCATCGGTTGTCAAGCAATGCTAGGGGGACAAACACAGATATACAAACACACACACGCATATATATATACATATATACGACGGGCTTCTTTCAGTTTCCGTCTACCAAATCCACTCACAAGGCTTTGGTCGGCCCGAAGCTATAGTAGAAGACACCTGCCCAAGGTGCCACGTAGTGGGACTGAACTCGGAACCATGTGGTTGGTAGACAAGCTACTTACCACACAGTCACTCCTACATATACGTCTATGTGTAGATATATGCATACCACACACAGACACACAGACACACATACACACATATGTATACACCCTTTCTTTCCTTCTCTCAGCGTTTTACTAATACTTTGCATGTACCACGTCCTAAGGTTGTTTTTCTTGTCTTTTTTATTATTAAACAGTCAAGACGAAGAGCGCGATTCGATTGTAAGATATTTTATTAGTAGAACGATATTTCAACAGTACGCCAGTCTTTGTCGAGTTCAAAATTAAGAAGTGATAAAAATTCAAAATTATAGAAATTTAAACGTAAAGTATGAACGAGAGCAACCAATGTCCGCACGTTGATGGAATGACATCATCAGTTTTTAAGTTACAATTTTAAAGTAGGCGAAAAAAAAACAGAAAAAAAAAAAAAGGCAGAAAAAAGGAAAGAAAAAGAGAGAAAGAAGAATATTTAATCAAACAGTTTTGTATAAATTTGATGGTATTCTTCTGTCATTTTATTCATTCATCCAGGCGTGATGTTAATAACCTGCAAACATATTCCTCCTCATACATTTTGAGAAGTGAAAGTGAAGCAGATTCAGAATATTTTCTGAGAATATGCACTTCAAAATTGCAGCCGCTTGAAACGAAATGTTCAGCAAGTTTTGTCAAACTACTGTTATTGTGCCTGACGTCGAATCTGTGCCCATTAAACCTTTTATTTAATTGTTCTGTTGTACAACCAACATAAATTAAGTTGTGTTTCGTGCATTCTGCAGCGTACACCAAATGGGAGTCTTTACATGTTCCACCTTCTGTATAAATCATAACATTTCTGTTATAATTTCTGATGGAATTCACTTCACTAATGTTGTTGCACAATGAATATGGCTTACCTCTTTTGCAGCTGTTCTTTAAGGTACAGCGTGTAGATACTCCAATGTTCGTTTTCTTGGGGTCAGATATAGAGGTCAATAATTCTTATTCCGACACCGTCCTTACTCTTTTCGGTCTGACACAGAGATTTCCTTCAGTGTTCTTTTCTTTTGTTACTCCCATTATGTTTCTTTTTCTTGACATCAACACTCATGTTTTCTGCTACCACAATACTTGCTGCCTTGATCAAATTATGTTTCTGTAATGTTTTTTGTTCTGATATATTTCAGAATTTCATAGACATTTTTCGTTTCTTGGTTCAATTTTCATCGATTAACCTTTTTAAGTTTGCAAATAATGTCGCTATCGTTCTCCTGTAATCTTGCCTTTATTCTGTCGTAGATTGCCTTTTGTTCATCAGTCATGTCACCATAAATTTTATTGTCTTCTTTTAGATCATCTATATGTCTTTCATCAAGTAAACTACCACTGCTCCTTTCCTGTGTTATGGGAATGCTCTTATTAGTAAGAACTGCATTTTCATTGTTATCTCTGCTGCTATTTTCCATGACCTGTCTTTTGATAGCTTCGACCTCTACTTCTGTGAACCGACAATTTTTTCTTATTCCTCTAGCTTGATCACATAGTCTCCGTTCGTGAGTTGAAACAATCCCTTTTCTCTCCAATGATCATACATACGTTGTCGGTAACCTCAAATTTGAACACCATTTTCATCTATCGGGCTGCTCAGGTAGTAACACTCCATGACCACAGCATTAATTTGCTTGCTCCATCTACGCCGTGTGTGGTGGTCCCTTTTTAGATATCGACAGGCTGGAGCCGGACCAAAATCTCTGAGCCTACCGGGTGTAACACTGTCACCATCATTGGCTTCAGTTTCATTACCACCGTTATTCACAATATTTTGTTTTTCCCAAAGTTTCTACTGGTTTTTCATAAAGAAAGCTCTATCACTAGAATTTCGTTAATAAAATGTTACATGTTTAACTTAAAGTCGTGGATAATTTAACTGCATTTGTAAAGTGCATGTATGTATTGATATCTGTTTGTATGCATTATAGTAATATTGTTTGCCCTATACGTTCTTCTCGTGAACTACCTGGGTGGGATGTATACATAAAACTCTAGGAACTTGACGATGTCACATCCCCACATTATATTACAAATCGTATAACAAACTTTCCCATTCGTCCTACCACCCCACATTGACCCTCATCCATACCTATTTTCCATACACACGTTTCTTCGTTTCTTTCTCACGTCTGGGTATGCAAGTGTATGTATGTGTGTGTGCGCGTGTGTGAGAGAGTATGTGTGTACATTTGATTATCTGTATCAACGTAAGATAGTATGTATGTGTGTGAAAGAGAGAAGTGAAGAGAGACGGAGAAAGAGGAGAAGGAAGTGAGGTGGTTGTGTGGGCACACGTGTGGGTGCGTGTTAATGTATTGTCCTAAATGTATATAAAAAGGTATGTGTGTATCCGAACACTCATGTATGTATATGCAATTTATAAGAGTAATTTTGCATATATACTCTTTTACTTGTTTCAGTCATTTGACTGTGGCCATGCTGGAGCACCGCCTTTAGTCGAGCAAATCGACCCCGGGACTTATTCTTTGTAAGCCCAGTACTTATTCTATCGGTCTCTTTTGCCGAACCGCTAAGTGACGGGGACGTAAACACACCAGCATTGGTTGTAGCAATGTAGGGGGACAAAACACAGACACACAAAACTTACACACACACACACATATATATACATATATATACGGACAGGCTTCTTTCAGTTTCCGTCTACCAAATCCACTCACAGGCATTGGTCGGCCCGGGGCTATAGCAGAAGACACTTGCCCAAGGTGCCACGCAGTGGGACTGAACCCGGAACCATGTGGCTGGTAAACAAGCTACTTACCACACAGCCACTCCTGCGCCTATATGCATATATATTTATAACGGAGTGTAAGTATGTAAAAATATGTGTATATGTTCGTGTATGTGTGTTTGTGTGTATGAAAGACGTTCTCTCTACACGCACAAATACATGCATACAAAGAAAGAAAGAGAGAGAGAAAGAGAGAGAGAAAGAGAGAGAGAGAGAAAGAAAGAAAGCAGTAGGGATGAGAGAGGAAATGAATCTACGGTTTGATTCTGACAACCCTAAAAAGGCGGGCTGTGCCCTCACTAACCTTCCTGTTTTGAAGAGAGAGACGAGCAAGGAGAGAAGAAATCGGCGTCAATCAAACGTTTGAAAAAAATTCGTAATTCAGGGGATGTAACTTGACGTTGGCGGCGTTGTTGTTTGTGGTGGTGGTGGTGGTGGTGGTGGTGGTGGTGTAATTCTTATTACAGTGGTACATGGTGATATTGTTGTTGTGCTTGTAGTGATTGTTGTAGACTTTTGTGCTTATGTGTTTCTTTGTGATTGTTATTGGTTTGGGTTTTTTCTTTTTTTATTAATAAGGCGCATAGGCGCAGGAGTGGCTGTGTGGTAAGTAGCTTGTTTACCAACCACATGGTTCCGGTTCAGTCCCACTGGCGTGGCACCTTGGGCAAGTGTCTTTACTATAGCCTCGGGCCGACAAAGCCTTGTGAGTGGATTTGGTAGACGGAAACTGAAAGAAGCCCGTCGTATATAAGTATATATATATATATGTGTGTGGTGTGTATGTGTCTGTGTTTGTCCCCCTAGCATTGCTTGACAACGATGATGGTATGTTATGTCCCCGTTACCTAGCGGTTTCGGCAAAAGAGACCGATAGAATAAGTACTGGGCTTACAAAAGAATAAGCCCGGCGTCGGGTCGAGTTTGCTCCATTAAAGGCGGTGCTCCAGGCATGGCCGCAGTCAAATGACTGAAACAAGTAAAAGAAAAGAAAGAAAGAAAGGATATTTTTGTTGTTGCTGTGTTGTTCTCTAGATACAAATATTTCCTGATTACACAGAATTATGATGAATAGAAGTTCCGGTCATCTTTTTATAAAATTGTCTTCATTGTCCAATATATCCTTTCCTTTAAAACTATAGTGTTACTTAAGAGAGAGAGATCCAGCTGCCATTACTAGCAGGTAGAGCTACCACGTAGAGACTCTGTCATTGGTTCTTATAGTTACTGTTATTATTTAACCCTGTATCAGCGATCATCCCGTATTTTAAGGTGTTTGTAGAACTACAGTAACTATCGCATTCCCTTCTTAATCAAAACATAGGGAGACTTAGCTATCATTCTAATAGATGGATCGAACATGTTGATACTTTTTCTTTTGCTCGGGGTTATAATATAGTGGTTGTTATTGAGAAGTTTTCTAAAATTCCGTGCAGTTGCAGTGTTTTCCTGTTGTCGCAGTTACCTAAGTAACAGCCATCAAATCCCCCATTTAGCTTTGGCCATTTATCATACCGTGTGTGAGGTGGGGGTGATACGGGGAAGCTGAGCTTTAGCACCGATATAGCACAGATCCCCAGTATGTTTCTATGAATAGCATTTAGCTGCTTGATCTCCAAAATGTCGCTAACTGGTTAAATCAGCGTGCCAGTGGCTGAGTGTTCCGCAGATACTTGCACACTTGAGGAACGAAATTCTCAGGCCAACCCAGTACGACAAGGCAAGCCCTTTGAATGACGAGTACAATCTACTGGATACACTTCCACACATTTTCCATCTACTATATTTCAATGCCAACTTTGAACCGATCTGAGATTATGGTAAAAAAAAAAACAATTCCTAAGATAACAAAAGGTAGGCACGAACACAGGACTCCATCATTGCGAAATGAACTTCTTGTTCAACGGGTCACGTGCGTGCGTCACACACACACACACACACAAAAACACATACCTTATGTATGTGTGTTCGAGTTATATCCCTCAAGCTGCTTTAACTAATATTTGAATACGTGTGTGCGTGTATGAATTATATATATGTATATATATATATTATATATATATACTATATATATATATATATATTATATATATAATATATATAATAATATATTATATATATATATATATACGAAGACGTTCAATAAGTAATGCCTCTGACCCACTTGCAGTTGTTTGATTCTAGCTGAAATTTTGCAGTGTGCAAATCATTTATATCTCTATAGAGTAAGTGGCAAATCACAGCTTCTGAATTCATTGGGTTTCTGATTTACAGGTGTTTGAAACCGAGTCAAGTGTGAAATGGAAGCCTGTTGAGTGTCGAGCAGTGATCCGGTTTTTATATTTGAAAAAGACGCACACCACGGGAGACTTTTGATGAAAATGAAAGTAACTTATGGTGATGATGGCCCCATCATATGACCTTGTAAAAACGCTGGCATCGTGAATTCAAAACATGGTCGGAACTCTGTGGAAACAGCTCCCAGATCTGGTCGCCCCTTCTGCAATTGATGAGGCATCTGTCCGACAAGTTGAGGCTGCCATTTGGAGATCGACGCATAACTATTCGCCAAATAGCCCATGAGGTCAAGATTAGTACCGGGTCTGTGGAAAACTATCATTCATGACCATTGCATATGCAAAAGGTGTCGCCAGATGGATTCCAGGTTGCTCACGCCTTCCAGAAGCAGAAGAAAGAACGCGTCGAGTGCTCGAGGAGGGTGAATTTGGAGATGTGAGCCAAGAAGATGAGTCAAAATTTTCAAAAGACTGATTACACAGGATGAAACATGGGTCCCAATCCGATGATCCAGATCAGATACCAGGCCCAGTCAATGCAAGTGGAAGCACCGTGAACACCCCCTCCAGAAAGGCAAGGGTGCAGCCCTCCGCTGGCAAGGTCATGCTCAGTCTTCTGGGACCAGGACGGAGTAGTGATGACAGATTTCTGGCAAAGGGGTACCAAATTGCAGGAGCCTATTATGCTTCACTTTGAGGAAATTAAGAGAGAGGTTATCAAAATCAAGAGGCGGGGGCAAGATCAGCAAAGGCATCCTCTCCTGAAGCCGGACAACGCTCCGGTCCACAACTCGCTTGTCGCCAGATCAGAAGCATAGGCGTATGGCTATGAACTCCTCCCCCATCCCCCTACTTTCCTGACCTTGCACCCTCTGATTTTCACTCTCCCAATCATGAAGTTGTTTTGAAAGGAAAGCGTTTCCCAGATGATGCAGCCTTGATCTCAAGTCACGTTGAGGTTGGAGGACCAAGCTGGGTTCTTCTACAAAAACGGTCTCCAGAGCCGCATCAACGATGGGAAGAAATGCGTAAACTCTGGGTGGTTCCTATGTAGAAAAAGACTATAACTGTGCCAAGTTTCGTTGCTCTACTGCTATGGGAAGTGGGTCAGGGGCATTACTTATGAACGCCCCTCGTATATATATATATGTATATATATATATATATTATATATATATATATATATATATATATATATATATATATAATATTTATATCGAACTATAGAGAGAGTGAAGAGAGAGTGAAGGCTAGGTATAGACAGTTAAGAAGATAGATAGATAGACAGACAGACAGACAGGACAGACATGACAGAGCAGATCGATAGATAGATGATAGATAGATAGATAGTTAGAGAGCTAGATAGATAGATTAGATAGATAGATAGATAGATAGATAGATAGATAGATAGCTAGATAGATAGTATAGAATGATAGAGGATCGGACAGAGACAGACAGACAAGCCAGTGGACGACAGACAGACAGGACAGACAGCCAGAGACAGACAGACAGAAGGACAGACAGACAGAACAGACAGAGTAAGATAGATAGAGATAGATAGTTATGAGATAGAAGATAGATAGATAGATAGATAGATAGGCAGATAGATAGATCGATAGATAGATAGATAGATAGATAGATAGATAGATAGATAGATAGAAAGTAGAAGATAGATAGATAGATAGATAGATAAGCACATACATTCGTATGGTGTGTGTATATATACATTCATACATATACATGACAGCTGGAGGAAGAGAGGATTGCACCATCACTTAACTGGTACTAATTTTTCTGCTTAGTGAACTGGAGCAAACTCAATGCCTCACAAAAAAACGCAACCCACCGGCTGGTTCAGGAATCGTAGCCTTACCAGCAATGCCCAACACCTACCCCCTAAGCAACGCACCTACACACACATCGCCTTTCAGGGTGTACGTTTTCGAATTTGTCTTTCTTTATTAATGATGCTAGGGTGTATTTTGAACTTGACTTGATACTATTTCAGGCACATCAAGAGTCTTCCTCACTTCGTAACGTATTTATTATTGTTCTTATTCTATGTCCTTGGTCTAGGACTCCATCGTCACACCTCCTGTGGCCTCTTCAGCAACTCTCCATTCCATGTGTCTCTTCATGTTCTGTTTAGTCCATTCTATCTTTCTATTGTGTGTATCCTTATCTGCGCATGTGTGTGTGCGCGCGTGCATGTGTGCGTGCGTGTGCATACGCGTGTCTATATGTCTTGAATGTGTGTTTTGTGTGTGGGGGGGAGGGGGGCATGTTTACTATATTGCTTGTATCTGTGTCCTTTATTTAATATTTTCTCTCTTTTTTTCTCCATTCTGTCTTAGATATGTGAATGTATGTCTTTAGTGTGTGTCTATGGGTTTATGTACTCTACTGTTTTATATCTATGTTTTTTTTCCCCTCCTATTCTGTCTTTAGTCATCATGTTGCGTAGTGTTCTAACCGAGCATGACAGAATGGACTAAACAGATCAGGAGGAGACACGTGGGATGAAGAGTCGCGGAAGAAGTTACAGGGTATGTGACGAAAGATTTCCAGAAAAAGGGACGTAAAATAAGAACAATAATAAATCTGAGGTGTAGAACGAATATATTGTGCGTGTGTTTATTCGGGTAAAAAAAAAGATGTAGGTATGTAGTAAGCAGCTTGCTTCCCAAACACATGGTTCTAGGTTCAGTCCCACTCCGTGGCACCTTCAGCAAATATTTTCTACTATAGCTCCGGGCCGACGACCAAAGTCTTGTGACTGGATATGGTAGAGGAAACAATGAAGAAGAAACTGTCGATATATATTATATATTAGATATATTATATAATATATATTATATATATATAATATATATATTATAGATACTATATATATATATATATATTATATATATGATATATATATATATATAATATATATATATATATATATATATATACTATATATATATATATATATATATTATATATATATATATATTATTATGTATATATGTATGTATGTATGTATGTATGTATGTATGGAGTATGTATGTATGAATATGTATGTATGTATGTGTGTGTGTGTTTGTGTCCGTGTTTGTCCCCCACATCACCGCCTGACAACTGGTGTTGGTCCCAGTAACTTAGCAGTTCGGCAAAACGGAGCAACAGAATAAGTAGTAGGCTTAAGAAATAAGTCCTGGGTTCAATTTATTCGACTAAAACCCTTCAAGGCGGTGCTCCAGCATGGCCACAGTCAAATGGCTGAATCAATTAGCGCAACTGGTAACATGTAATCCTGTACAACCTGTACAAACTAGAGACCAAAGTGATACTGGTATTACAGAGGGATCGGTCTGTCATCTATTGTTGCAAAAAATAGTCAACAGGATGATACTTAACCTAATACAACCCAAGATGGACGAGCAATTGCGACCAAATCAAAATGGATTCAGATCAGGACGGTCAACAACATCCCACATTGTCGCACTTAGAAGATTGATAGAGGGAGTTAAGGGCCATAACAGGAAGGCTGTCATTATCTATGTGGACTTTAAAAATGCTTTTAGTTCAGTACATAGAGGAATGATGATGAAGATACTTAAAGCATGTGATAGTCCACCAACAATTCTGAGAGCAATAAGTAAGCTGTATGAGAACACCAGGGCAAAAGTGATCACTCCTGATGGAGAGACGGAATACTTTGATGTCAAAGCCAGAGTATTACAAGCGATACGCTAGCACCTTATGTATACGTCATCATTCTGGGTTACGTAATGCGTAGAACGTACGACGGTAAGGAAGAAGAACTGGGATTCAAACGGCATGGACAAAGAAGTAGACAGCATCAAGCAGTAACAGTAACTAACCTGGACTATGCTGATGACCTGGCATTATTAACAGAGAGGAGAGATCAGACACAGCAGATGCTGAGCAGATTAGAGCAGGACTCGGGGAAGGTAGGATTGTACTGTAACGCAAAGAAAACAGAGCTGCGAGTATTCAACCACGAGATGCTTGCGTCAGTGAAAGTGAGAGACGGTAAGTCGCTGAGAGTAGTTGAAAATTTCAAATGTGTAGGGATCTATATGATATTTCAAATATGTAGGAATCTATATTATGTTATATTATATCATATTATATTATATTTATTATATTATATTATATTATAGAGATGTACTTGCATAGCAAGTGACTTGATCTGAGATAGTGTGCTGGAACGAAAACAATTGCAGCGTGGAAGGTGTTTATAAGCCATTTAAGAAACACACAAAACCGTTAGATTCACTTCAACATTTAAATTTAATTTGTCAAAATATTTTCGTCGCTTTGAGACCGCGACCTATTCACTGACAAAGCTTCGTGCTGCATCTGAAATGCATCAGATAGCAGCACGAAGATTGATTGATAGATAGATAGATAGATAAATAGATAGATAGATAGATAGATAGATAGATAGATAGATAGATAGATAGATAGATAGATAGATAGATAGATAGATAGATAGATAGATAGATAGATAGATAGATAGATATTCTTTTATGCTGGGGCACAGAGGATCAATAGCAGCTGTTAGAATTCATTACTAAGCTTCGACGTCAAGGTGATATGATTTCACTGATGACCTCCGCTCCGGACATAAGTATTGAACGTAATATCAAGGAATGAATGAGAAAACAACAGGCGTTAAGTAATCACGTTCGTTAAAAAACAAAACTGTGTATACCGAGTTCAGAGCCAGTGCGACGTCTTATAAATTCGTTAAATTCTTTTACGAAGCCATAAGATAATGCTCTGGCACCCAGTTCTGGGAGCGCAGTTTCTTAGAGCCGAAATGGCAGAATGCTAATGAAAGCGATTACGTAACTATTGTTATTTTCTTACTCATTTATTAAGTAATCAATATGGATGAGAGTTGATATGTCTTCCGTCTAAAAATAAGTTCTGTCATGTTATCAATCTAGACTTGTTCTTGCCGTTGTACGATATAAGCATTTGCAGCTAGCTATATGAGTCTTTCTAATTTTGGCGGAGGCTGGCAATTTTGAGTGGTGTTGGAAATCGATTACATTGACCCTAGTATTTCACTGGTACATGTTATGTTCTGTCGACTCTGAAAGGATGGAAGACAAAGTTGAACTTGGAAGCCTGTAAACTCGGATCGAAAAGAGCCAGAAGTATTGCCCGACGCGCTAAAGTTTCTGCCTACTCGCCAGTTTAGCACAGGTATATGATATAAATTTGGAGGCGCAATGGCCCAGTGGTTAGGGCAGCGGACTCGCGGTCGTAGGATCGCGGTTTCGATTCCCAGACCGGGCATTGCGTGTGTTTATTGAGCGAAAACACCTAAAAGCTCCACGAGGCTCCGGCAGGGGATGGTGATCCCTGCTGTACTCTTTCACCACTCTTTCTCTCACTCTTTCTCTCACTCTTTCTTCTGTTGGCCTGCTTGCTTTGCCAGCGGGGTGGCGTCATTCGAAGGCTAAAACAATGCGAACGCATTGTGACCAGCGATGTTTAGCAACATCTGATGGTCTGGTCGGTCACGTGATCATGTGATATGATATAAATTTATGACATACATTACATCCGTACCCACCGTATCTTAAAAAATACTATTACAGAAAACTGAATATCTATTATCTATCAATAGTATCACGTGTCAGCTGCGACAAACCCCTCCATCTGACATATAGATTTACCCATTTATAATCAATGTATATATAAACACGTAATATAATATTGATATATCATTACATACATGTACACACAGATACGCATATATACATATATATATATATATAATGCATATGTACATACATAAAAATACATACATACACTTGCGCCAACAGATACACACACACACACACACACACACATCCATATTCCTTCATATAAATATAGTCAA
>NC_042999.1:161196438-161198938 GCF_006345805.1 Octopus sinensis | reverse complement strand
TGAGGACATCTATGGCTATCAATGAACGACATATGGATGGAAGCACTCCATCGGTTACGACGACGAGGGTTCCGGTTGATTCGATCAACGGAACAGTCTGCTCGTGAAATTAGCGTGTAAGTGGTTGAGCACTCCACAGACACGTGTACCCTTAACGTAGTTCTCGAGGATATTCAGCGTGACACAGAGAGTGACAAGGCCGGCCCTTTGAAAT
Organism: Octopus sinensis; assembly: GCF_006345805.1. NCBI lineage: Eukaryota > Metazoa > Mollusca > Cephalopoda > Octopoda > Octopodidae > Octopus > Octopus sinensis. The sequence goes on along the minus strand of NC_042999.1, from coordinate 161,198,724 downwards.
ACAGGTACAACAGAAACAGGAAGTAAGAGTGAGAGAGAAAGTTGTGGTGAAAGAGTACAGCAGGGATCACCACCATCCCTGCCGGAGCCTCATGGAGCTTTAGGTGTTTTCGCTCAATAAACACTCACAACGCCCGGTCTGGGAATCGAAACCGCGATCCTATGACCGGGAGTCCGCTGCCCTAACCACTGGGCCATTGCACCTCCACTATAGAACGACATATGAGAACAACATTGACACAATTCTTTTCATTGTGCATCAATGATGACTTTGCAAAAGCATTACTGTTCCAAGTGAAGAAGCACCCATGTATTTCACTTGGAACAGTAGTAACAAAGAATGCTAAAGAAAAAGCAAGGAAAGAAGTGGAAGGCCATTTGAATGTTTCCGAAGAGGAAACACTTGGTCGTGTTTATGTTCTTACACCAAAGACAGGAGAACGGTGTTATTTAAGAATTCTATTTCATGAAGTTCGAAATAGTATTTTTTTCTTCCTTTCCCGCTGCGCATCGACATTTTCAACTTGGAGTGGTTGTAACCCAACGGATCAGGTGGGTACATCTAGTATATATATATATATATGTGTGTGTGTGTTGTGTGTGTGTGTGTGTGTGTGTGTGTGTGTGAGTGTGTTTTATTTAAAACATATTACTCTACCACTGGTATTTGAGTACTCTTTTTTCCACCTTGTTTCACATTTATGCGTTTACTCCGGTATATATATATGCATATATATGTCTGTATATCTGTACATATATATCTGTACATGTATACTTGTAAATATATATGTATACTTCTAATTATATATATATATATTACACACTTATGTGTGTATTTATATATATATAAAAAAGTTTCACGTATAAATACACACTTATGTATATGTATGTCTATATGAATATTTATATGTGTGTGTATGTATATATGTATGTATGTATGACTTAGTATTTGATTTTATAACTAGAGGTGGATGAGTATTGAATACATTGAATTGAGTGCATCTATTATACTAGAGGTTGAAGCTTCTTGAATCGTAACTCATCTAAATTCAACCGTAAGCTATGAGTGCACAGGTCTCCTTTATGTAGGCAATTTTAAGCTACTTGTTCACCCTTCCTCGCGTCTTCTTTCACTCATAATAATGTCCAATATAAAAGATAGTCACAAAATTTTGATAATTCCTTTTATAAACAATGCCGGGGTCACTCTCATTCTCTCTCCTCTCTTTTCTCTTTTTACTCTCTCTCTCTCTCTCTCTCCTCCGTCTCTCCTCTTGTGTGTGTGTGTGTGTGTGTATGTGTGTTTGTGTGTGTTTGTGTACATAGAGTAGTGCTTCAGTTAGGATCGTGTCCTACGGGTGCGTCGAAACCCTTAATGTACTCAGGTCATCAGTACATATCCCCTAGCAAAATAAATACCCTCTCACTTGAATACATACACAACAAAAACCATGTCTATTAAGTGCATATTTCGAGTACGTACAGGTTCGTGTTGTAATCCTCAATAGTTTAAGGGTGTTTGGCTTCAGTGTTATGAATGAAAACATTCGTGCCGTAACGGTTGAGTGAGTGAGTGGTCTCCGGTCACAACTGAAGGCGTTCACTTAGTAGGAGTGTCGCTGATCATACTTGACTTACTTAGCCATCAATGACGATAATAGGATCATCTTGAATCATCGTGATCATGATTACGATGATGACGATGATGATCGGGAAAGATGGATGGAGATAGGGCAGGATTTATTTTGTGTGTTTCTGCAAACGTTTGGTGAATGCTTGAATTTACAAAGGAGAAACTATTTACTACACAAAAAGCATATATTACGATATTCCTTTCTACTCTAGGCACAAAGCCCGAAATTTGGGGGGAAGGGACCGGTCGATTACATTGACCCGCAGTACTCAACTGGTACTTAATTTATCGACCCCGAAACGATCAAAGGCAAAGTCGACCTCGCAAAATTTGAATATTATAAAATATTATTAAGCTTCTTTTCTCGAGTACGGTACTTATTCTATCGGTCTCTTTTGCCAAACTCGTATGTTACGTGGACGTAAACAAAGCAACACCAGTTTTCAAAGCGATGGTAGAGACAAGCATAGAAACAAACATACACGCACGCGCACGCATACATACTTTCATGCCTACAAACATATACACACATATACATAAATATATGTGTGTGCTTGCGTCGCGCGGCGTGTATGTATATATGTATAATATATCTTTTCGTTTACACTCGTTTCAGTCATTAGATTGCAGCCAAGCTAGGGCACCACATTGAAG
>NC_042999.1:161179918-161196338 GCF_006345805.1 Octopus sinensis | reverse complement strand
AAATTTTTTTTAAATCGTTGACTCATCGTAGACATTTTTAGAGTTACTTCCGTTATATAATAGCGAAAAAATGCATTAAAATGGAAAAAAATGATGGTAAATTTTTTTTAAATCGTAGAAATCGTAGACGCGCGCTAATACCCAGAAGGGCTCGATATGAATCACGACTATAAGATACCCGGTTTTGGTTAAACTGCACCGCAAAATGTGGAAGTAGTTAGGAATCTAAATCGTAGGAGACAGATACACAACTTCACTTTTATATATATATATTATATTATATATTATTATATATATGACAACACGCACGTGCATACACACACACACACACACACACATAAAGAACACATTCAAGTTAAGTTGAATGGGCCTCTGTAGCGATGTTTAATGCGCTGTCGTTTGCGAACAGGAAGTCGCGCACTGAGTCTTCTTCCGCCTTGGTCTTGGCCTATAGCTTCCGCACATTGAAGAATCTGCCATCAGTTCTGAATCTAATTTGATGCCGGTTTGTCGTTGTTGAAGAAGGTATCGGACAACATAGTTGAGAACATCATGCTGAATAACGTAGGTATGACTACACAGCTCTGCTAGTTTCTGTTAGTGAATGAGAATGCAACGGAAATATCTCCATTCTCCAGTACTCGAGCGAGACCATGGTGAGGAATTTGTCCAGGCAGCCGAACTTTTCCATCATCTTCCGAAGCCCCTTACGACTGACGATGTCCAAATGTCTAAGTTAGGTCTACAAACGTCGTCTATTCTGTTCTGTTCCTGGCACTTCTGAAGTTGGATTGCTGCAAAGGTCATGTCTTACGGCCCTCTATGAAGCCACACTGCTTTTCCACTACCAGCAACAACTTTGGCCTCACATTCAGAGCTCAGGGAACAGAGGTCATGTACCAACATACTTCTAAAAATCCGTATGTGGAATCAACTGTTGCTGACGAAGAGAAAAACCTGAAGGTTGTTGATAAATCAACGTACCTCGGCATCACACTCTCCAGATCTGTGAACATTGACGATGAAGTCGACGCACTCATCACCAAGGGAGCTCAATATGCGGGTGGCCACTTGAATTGGTGTGGCAGAGGCATTAGGCTGACCTTTAAGTTGAATGGATACCAAGTAGTTGTGCTACCTACGCTACTGTACGCCTGCGAGATTTGGACGGTTTACGCACGCCACATCAAAAAGCTAAACTGCTTCCACATGAACTTCCCGAGAAAGCTGTTGAAAACAACCTGGCAAGGAACGGAAACCCACTTTCGAACTGATCTGCCAAGCATTTACACATTGCTGAGGAAAACGCATGTGAGATGGGCAGGCCGCTTTGTTCGAATGTCTGGCACGCAACTCCCCAACAGACTGTTTTACTGTGAACTGTCGAAGGCAAACATATACAAGGTGGACTAGAGAAGTGCTTCAAGGACATACTCAAAGCCTTACTGATGAGCTTTGAGATCAACCCTCAACAAGTGCGTAACGCAAGCGCAAGACCGTCCTACGAACAGGACAGGATTGAAGAAACACAGAGGAAATACGAACTACACAAGTCCATAACCTATTCCTTGCCTTCAGTCCCAACAGAGTACCAGTGCCCGACCTACGGCAGATCCTTCCGAGCATGCACTGGCTTGATTAGCCACAGCCGGACACACCGTGCCCGTCTGCTTCTTCTTTTATATGATTTACTTGGTCATCGTCGATAACGACGGACGAACTAATAATATGCGTATATATACTAGCTCTTAGCGACGTGAGCAGGTCGATAGATAGATAGATCGATAGATAGATAGATAGATAGATAGATAGATAGATAGATAGATAGATAGATAGATAGATAGATAGATAGATAGATAGATAGATAGATAGATAGGTAGATAGATAGATAGATAGATAGATAGATAGATAGATAGATAGATAGATAGATTGATAGATATATCTAGATAGATAGATAGATAGATAGATAGATAGATAGATAGATAGATAGATAGATAGATAGATGGAAACTAGATCCATTCTTATAGACACATAAATACATACAGTAATATTTATGCTCACAAGCTACGCATAGACACACATGCACGCACACACAGACAGACATATTTTTAGTAATATTCATGCTCACAAAGTACACATACATACACGCATGCACACACAGACACAGATACACTTACATGCTTACATACATACACGCGCACTTACATACATACATACACACGCACTTACATACATACATACATACATACACATACATACATACATACATACATACATACATACATACATACATACATACATACGTTTGTACATGCATACATCTCCCTAGAGTGCTCTCTTAATCTCAGATAGCCTTTTTCTGCACGCTTCCAACTATTGCTCACACTATACGAGTGACATCTAGTAAAATGATAATCTTTATTGCTCATAGCTACTATTTTATTCGAACAATATATCCGGACCACACCACCATCTTCAATAATGTACCTTCTTCCAAATCGACAAGGCAAGGGAGAAAGCCCTCACTAATATACAGTTCCACAGGCGACACTTGGCACGTCAAATAACTCTACCTGGCAGCCATTTTGTGTCGTCTGCAATTCTATGGATATTTCAATCTGGAAAATAATAAATCTTAAAGCAGAATGCTATTTTGTTTTTGTTTTGTTTTTGTTTTGCTAAATGTTTGCTTCGCTTTCCCCCCTTCCTTTAAAATTATTCTTTATTTGTTGGTTGAATCTGTGTGTATGTGTATGTTGTGACCAGCGTGAATTTTAGAAACAGAAATGTTGTTTACGATGATGTCTTTTCTTTCAAGATAATGAAAGCAACAAAAGAGAATGCAACGGTTATAACAAAAGAGAAAAAGGTCGAAATCCTTTACTTCGAAACTTTAGTTGCCATCTTTTTTTTTCTTTCTGTCTTTCAGTCGTCCTTCCTAACTGTTTGCTGTCGATTTATTCTTCTTTGCCTTCAAAAAAAATATTTCTATTTATCTATCTATCTATCTATCTCTATCTATCTATCTATCTATCTATCTATCTATCTATCTATCTATCTATCTATCTATCTGTGTGTCTGTCTTCTCGCTGTCTATCTGCATGACTAGCTAACTAGCTAATTAGACAGACAGATAAGTCGATAGGTAAGTAGGTCGATGACGATCAATTCAATTAGATAAATAGATGGGTAACATGCTATCTAGATACACGAAAACCTGAATGTGTAAAGAGCTAACTACAATTCTATCTATCTATCTATCTATCTATCTATATATAGATCGATCCTATCTAATAAATCTATGTATTTCTATCTATCTAGCCCATGTCGGTATGTTTGTCTGTTGTCTGTCTGTCTCTTTCTCTCCTCTCTCTCTCTCTCTCTCTCTCTCTCCTCTATATATATATATATATATATATATATATATATATATATAGTATATTATGTATGTATGTATGTATGTATATGTATATGTATATATATGTGTATATATATATATATATATATATATTCACCTACCTACCTACCTACCTACTTCATACCTACCTACCTATCTACTTACCTTCGTCTGTCTGTCTGTCCATCTACCCATCACTTTATCTCAGTATCGATCTATCAGCTTCCTCATCTCTCCTATATATCTCTTCTCTTGGTCACCTCTCTTCTAAATGTATATATATCACTAAATATGTCTCTCACTTGTCAAGAAAAATATCGAACATATTTTGTCTTTAAATGCCTTTCATTACCGATACAAAAAAAGACCACAAAAAGAATGTCGGTATTAAGATTTATATCTTTAATTCATCGAATCTAGATTTATCATGTGATTTTTTCTATACTTGCCATTTCTTAATACATGTGTTGAGTGGGAATCTTCACCAAACAGTAATACTATAAATAGTCCGTTTTTTCTCTTTTTTTATTAAATCTTTCATACTATTAATGCATAATATAATGCGGATAGAATATTTATGTTGTACAACCAAACTTTCTTCACCGGAAATTTAGATATATGAACTGCTGAGAGCTGCGTATCTTCTTAATCCGAGTTCTTTATTCTTGTATTTCTTTTGCAGGATGCTGACCATAGAATCTACAATTGCATCTTATTACCGTTATGACCGTTTAACTAGCCATATTATGCGCAGAATTATGTGCAGATAAGCAGCAGATATAGGTGCAGTAAATCTACCCTATTCAGCGGTAGGAGTCTTGTAAAATTGACAAGTATTTTTATTTTTTCAGATTTTCTGGATTATTATTTTATTATTTGGGGGTGGGGTTTTTTAGCATTGAAGTGCTCTCTTAATTCTTTGACTGTAACTGAGAGAGGGAGAGGGAGAGAAATTGAGAGAAAGGTGGAGAGAGATGGAGAGAGAGAGAGCGGTTTCAATAAAAGGATTTACTCTAAATACACTTCATGACCAAGAGCTGTAAATGGCTGCGTTTATTAAGACGATTAAAAACCTTCTGACTTCAGAAGTTGGCACAACATGTTATTTATGATCAAGTCGCTTACACTACGAACCAGTTCCTTTAGTATCAGCGGGTTGTGTAGTTATTCGATTTAAACAGTATAATCACTGAAAACCTGACAACACTTTCATTAACATATACACATACATATTTACATACATTTTATCACAGTATCACAGTATCGATCAGGCCATCAGACGCTCTTACACACCGCTGGTCACAATACTATTTCAATTTTGTTTTGATTGCACCATTCTTTGCCACCAGGACCAAAATTGCTTGACCAAATCCTTCCAGGTAGCCTTTGCTGATCTTTTAGTTACCACTCGGCATCTGCACGCGGGCACACACACACACACACACACACACACACACACACACAACACACACACACAACACACATACACAATATCCCCAATGCAATAAATAATGTCCATTACTAGACTTTTCTTGGTGTCTTTTGCCATAAGTGTAGGAACGAAATTTGCTTAGGGGGTTGCAAACATAGATCCAAAATATTTTACAAACAAGGTCGATTTTTTTCAATCGGAGCGGGAATTATAAAATGGCAAAAGAGAGAAGTGATGAAAATGGATACCAAAGCCAGAAAAATATTGACAATACACGGAGCCTTCCACTCTAAGAGTGACACCGATTGGCTCTACTTGTCCTCAAGAAAGGGCGGGAGAGTTTTGATCAGTTGCCACGACTGTATCGAAGCAGAAGAAAATAACTTAAGGTGGTATATAAAAAAATGCCGTGGGGTCGTTGTTGAAACACGAAGAAGGCGACTCACAGATCTACACTTAGAGAGGTACCATCTACTCTCGCCATTTTTGCAACTTTTACCCACCTTTCACTAAACTCACTCGAGGACAGCTACAATTTCCTTTCCAAGTGAAACTTGAAGAATTCAATGAGACCTCTGCCAAAGAAGAATGTATCTGTCCTTATACCTTTCAGCCTTGTCCGTCCACCAGACAACCTCTTTCACCACAGCCATCAATCAAAGAAAATTGCCTTGCCTGCAAAGGAGGTCGGCGGAGCAATCCTCACTGTATACTCGGCCGATACACGGATTCGACCCACACGTGATAGCAGCTTTTCGACATAACCCCCAGCAATGCCTGGACACTGAACGAGTGCGTGCTGAACGGTTTCGTCATTCTGCGCGCACCTCGGACAAGCCCGTCTGACAGCACATCCGTGCCTGTAGAGTTTATCTCGAACCTGTAGCGCCCCCACTCTGATAGATTGCCAGGCCAAGGACATCTAGAAATTAGCCATGATAGTTCCTGACCGGAAAGTCCTCCGGAGCAGACTGGCTACTTCATTTCCGTCGACGCCCAGAGTGTCCCCGAGAACATCGTCGCACTTCCTCGCCACTAATTCTCTATAACTTGCTAAAACAGAACATCTACCGATCTCGTTGCCCGACTGGTAGAGGGCTGTGAGCGCCTGACGACATTCTAGGTGTCAGGCGCCAAGTCTCGGACTGCAGCTCCACCAAGAAGACGAACTGCAGAAAGACGTGTCCCAACTACGGAGCCCCCACGCGCTCGCCGTCCAGAAATCGTTGCAGGTTCTGCAACCTAAGACCGTGTCTGCGCATTAAAAACCACGGCATACCTAATCTACCGTTCAGAGAATGTTGGCAGTAGACTGACCGCCTAACGTTGGTACGTGTCCTTCCATAAAAAATGAAATACGCTCCAGCCTAGTCAAGCAATAACTGGGACAAGGTACGACGGTCAGACGATAAATGATAACTGAAGCGATCTAGGCATTTGCCACCTCTGCCCGACATCTCAGGGACAGCTACCTCTCTACCCATTTCTGGGTAAGACTGGCCACCCTGTTCGTCACCTCATTCCAGTTCTTATCTACTTAGAGGTTGGTACCAAACCAGATCCCGCGCAGTTTAACTGGTCTGCTCGTCCAGCATCCGACAACGCCGTCCGATGTCATCGACCTGTCTCTCAGGAGCCCAACACACGGATTTGTGGGCGTTCATTTTATCGCCTCATATTCCTCTAGAATGGTGCCGACCATCTCCACTTTGGAGGCGCCCGACACCTTGATGGTGACGTCGTCCGTGCACTTCGACACTGCCCTTCCGTCTCCCAGTTCGAAAGGGATGCCCCTTAACTGTTCTAACTTCCACGGCAGTGGCTAAAATGCCAATACGTACAGAAGAGGCGACAACAGACAGCCCCGATGGACCGAGCGTGCGTTCCAATACGTAACCGTTTATTTTGACAACTGAGCAGATGCCACTGTGCGTTGCTGTGATTCAACCTCTGAAAACAGGTCCGAAACCGCCTGCTTTCAAGACGGCATCCAAGTGGCGATGGTCGACCCTATCGAATGCTTTGAATTGTTCTAAATTGATCAGAGCCCCACCGAAGCCAGCTTTGGTTCCAACCTTCTCTATGATGTATCGCATAAGGTAGAGGCTGTCGTAGATAAACCTGTTCGAGATTGGTCACGTTTGCGCTTCCCCGGCCAGATTACCGACGACAAGCGCCATCCTTTTCGCTGATACCTTGGCCAAAATCTTAAACTCTTTAGCAGAGTTACGGGCTTAAAATTCCCTTGCACGTCCCCATTGTCGATGTCCTTCCTCAGCAGTGTTACAACACACCGGCTAACAGCACTAGGAATTCTGTTCTGTTGCCAGTTGTGGTAGACGTCTGCCAAGAGGTCCCCAAACGAATTTGGCATGATTACATAGAATTCATAGGGTAAACCATCCAAACCGGATGATTTACAATTTGTGCAATCACTCATTGCCTCCTGAATTTCAGCGGCTGTTATCGGCTTTTCATATAACCTCACGTCAGCTGCCGAGAGTCGTGGTAGGCCGTCCAGGTACGAACTAAAGTCCGCTACCGTCGTTGACCTATCGCCCTTCCCAGACAGCCGCGCGAAGTGATGCTGGAAAGCCGCCCAAATCTGCTCGGAGCTGTAAAAGATCTGATCGTGGTTTTGTTTGTGTTTGACAACGCAACCTTCGTGTTTCGCTTCGAAGAAATGGTCAAGGGCTGTTCTCGTCGTTTACACACCGGTTGCGATGCCCTTACTAATCGCTTCTTCTAATTTACTAACTACTTCACCCTCTAATTAATGATACTCATCATCATCATCATCATCATCATCATCATCATCATCATCATCATCATCATCATCATCATCATTATTATCATTATTATTATCATTCAGTAGTCTTGTTTTTATTCCGTGCTTTCACTGCACTACCGAGCACAGCTCTATGTACGACAGGTATGTGCTGTGGTTTGTTGTGGTGCTCTTATTTTCACTGTATTGAAAGTGTTTTACGTAGGATGTATGCGGTATCTAATAGTGCTATTTTCTGTATGTTATATATACTTGTAGGTCCCTGTGATTGTGTTATGTATTTGTCTGAATGTTTTTTATCATACCTAATGCGCTTACCATGATAGGAATCTTTCTGTTTTTAAACTCCATATTCGAGAGTAGTAGTAGTAGTAGTAGTAGTAGTAGTTAGTAGTAGTAAGGGTGCGAGTTAGGAAGATGTTTAGCGGCATTCTTCACATTCTGAGTTCAAGTTCCGTCGAGGTTGACTTTATTTTTCATCCCTTCAGGGTCCATAAATTAAGTACCAGTGAAGCACTGGGGTTGATGTCCCCTCCCCACAAATTCCAGGCCATGTGCCTACAGTAGAAATATTATTATTATTATTATTATTATTATTATTATTATTATTATTATTATTATCATCATTTTCATTATATATGAATAATGGACTCTCACCTCGGTTTCGACGTATGAGAATCCGACAACCTATATTTTCTTTGTCAGTCATAACGTATATGTGGATTGTGATATTTGAGTCCCGCCAACAATTTGCAAAAAAAACCTGCAGATGCTACATATATGAAGACTACGGGTCAATGTAGGCGCAATATTTTGAGCCGATTTTCTACTTTGCCTTGCATCCCTAAAACTGTTGGAACAAGATCCCTTAAAGTCTTTTATTTTGTTACGACGTCTCAATTTTGTTCGCTTCAAGGCTATTTGCTCAAAGGTGTTATGAGCTATATATATATTTCTTTATTGCCCACAGGGGGGGCTAAAACACAGAGGGCCAAACACAGAGGGGGCTAAACATAGAGGGGCTAAACATAGCGGGGGCTAAACACAGAAGGGAAAAAAAAGGACAAACAAAGGGACTAAGTCGATTACATCTACCCCAGTGCGTAACTGGTACTTATTTAATCGACCTTGAAACGATGAAAGGCTAAATCGACCACGACGGAATTCGAACTCAGAACGTAACAGCAGACGAAATGCCGGTGCTAATGGTTCTGCCTGCTCGTACGCCATATGTGCTATATTGACTGCTGAGAAGTTACTCTTCAGCTTGTCCTTATATCTGACTAGCCCCCCAACACACACACTTACACATACACACATACACACATACATACATGCATAGATACAGACATACAAACAGAGAGACAAGCAGACATACATTTATACATTTAGGTTCATAAACTGCAAGCTTTAATCAAAGAAACTAGTATTCCTAATGAGAAATACCTGTGAACGAGTAACTGACTATACACTGTATGTATAAATTATATAAAGAAAATACCGGAACGAAAGAAGTTAAGTTCGCTGACTGATATCCGAATTGCATCTCGTGATTGTCTTAAAACTTTGTGTGTATGTGTGTACATACACACACACATATATATATAGAAAGATAGATAGATATACATATACATACATACATATGTATATATATATATATAATATATATATACTACATATCTATATTATATATATATATATATAATAACTATTGGTGAATGAAGAAATGGAGCTGAACGCAGATTGAACAGAAATCGTTTTATTTCATTCTACACGTGTTTCGAAAGGCACAAAATTACCAAAATCCGATGAATAATGGGACCATATTGTGTCTTTCTCTTCAGGAAGAAAAAAGGAAATCCGTTGGAAAAACAAAAACAGAACAGAGGCGGAGCAAAAAACAAATCGAACTATGCTCCTAGAGCCCATGGCGAAACAGTTTCGCCATGGGCTCTTAGGAGCATAGTTCGATTTGTTTTGCTCCGCCTCTGTTCTGTTTTTGTTTTCCAACGGATTTCCTTTTTTCTTCCTGAAGAGAAAGACACAATATGGTCCCATTATTCAATCGGATTTTGGTAATTTGTGCCTTTCGAAACAGTGTAGAATGAATAAAACGATTTCTGTTCAATCTGCGTTCAGCTCCATTTCTTCAATTCACCAATAATGTTTAATTTCAATTATCCGCACCAACGCACGGTTGCAACGCCAGAGGTTGTACCTCCAACCGTGCTGTTTACTGCTGTATTTTTGCTACTAAGGTATCGGTTAAACTTTTGATTAATCTACTACAAGATTATTCATCTTTCTATTTCACATTATATATATAATATATATATATATATTTATATATATATATATATATATATATATATATATATATATAATATATATATATATATATATATATATTACACATATATATATGTATATACTAGGCGCAGTCGTAGCTGTGTGGCAGAGGCATGCTAGCCAACCACATGGTTTCGGTTTCAGTCCCACTGCGTGACACCTTGGTTTGGTGACTTCTACTATAGCCTTGGTGTGAGTGTATTTGGCAGACGGAAACTGAAAGAATTTCGTTGTATATGTGTGTGTGTTTGTTCCCCAGCCATCGCTTGACAACCGATGCTGGTGTGATTAACCCCGTAGCTTAGCGGTTCAGCATAACAACCTATGGAATAAATACTAGGCTTACAAAGAACAAAGTCCTGTGGTCGTTTTCTTCTACTTAAACAGCATGGCCCCAATCAAATGACTGAAAACAAGTAAAAAAAGAAAAAGAATATATATAACAGTATATATAATATATATATATATATATATATATATATATATTATATATATATATATATATATATATATACTACATAACATATATATATATACATGCATATATATATATATAAGAAATATTTTGATAATCGTGAATAGACTTCACTGAATATAGATATATACAAATACGAAGTCGAGGAGGAATATCACCAGGACGGTGTCTGCTACTCTAGGCCGATGAAGGACAACGATCCTGAAACACGTGTCCCAGATGCAGTTCTGGCAGCCGGGGGTGTTTGTTCCCTTCGAAATGTATATAAGGACACAGGGAAAAAATGTGTCAAAGCCATCAGGAGGCGTTCGATGCTTCTAGGGCTATACAGCGGTGGTGTACCCCCTACTGTCACGTTCTTGTTAGATTGACAGTATACAACCATTCCTATATATATATATATATATAATATATATATATATAATATATATATATATATATAAGGCATTCGTGAAGTAAAATCATGTAGCAACACCAAATGGCGGTGTCCCAGCATGGCCACAGCTCGTGAGCTGAGACTAGATAAAATAAAATAAGAAATAAAAAAAATGTGCTTGTATGTGTGTGTGTTGCGATGTAATCTATGAAACACATCAATAAAATTGTGACAGATTGTAAATTTTAAACGCATTTATATTTGTCTCTCTCTCTCTCTCTCTCTCTCTCTTTCGCTCTCACACACACTCATATTATTATAATATATATTTATATATATATATATATATATATATAATATATATATATATATATATATATATATAATATATATATATAATTATATATATGCATACATGGGTGAATGTGAGTGGTGTGGTGTACGTGTGTGTGTGGGTGTGTGCGAGTGTATCTAAATGGCGCAATTTTTTGTTGTATAGAAATATATAGGCAATGAGAAACCTGTTGAGATTCGATTAACTTTTAATATTGTCACAGCAATTGCTCATCGATTTTAAATTAGCTATATCTCAGATATTGTCTGTGAGTTTATGGGGGATGTGGGTGTACGTGCGTGTAGGTGTAATATTGACTGTGTATGTACGTGTATAAATGAGATTGTGTGAGCTGCGTGCGCGTGTGAATGCATTTGTATTATGAAGGAGTACGTTTTGTGATCGGTTGACAGGAGATATGTTGATACGTTTATATGTTACTTGCTGAATGTTTTTGCATTTCACTCGTTTACTACTTTATGTTTCGGTATACTTTGTGGAGTTCTCCTATTGTTAGCAAACAGGCATCTTTGTGTATTTATTGACAATAAAACCGCCACTTCTATCGGAACCTGAATGGTGTTTATCAATGGTCACGTGTACCACATTCGAACATCGATTGGACAAGTAATGTTCTCAACCACACAAATAAATACAATATACACATAGGCGCACATACACACACAGCGGAAGACACATATAAAGCTACATACATACATTATCTATCTGTCTGTCTATCTATCTATCTATCTATCTATCTATCTATCTATCTATCTATCTATCTATCTATCTATCTATCTATCTACCTATAATCTATCTCTTCTTCTCTTCTTCTTCTTCTTCTTCTTCTTCTTCTTCTTCTTCTTCTTCTTCTTCTTCTTCTCGTATATATTCTTTTATTATTCTACTTGTTTCAGTCACTTGACTGCGGCCATGTTAGAGCAGTGCGTTTAGTCGAGCAAATCGACCCCAGGACTTATTCTTTGTAAGCCTAGTAATATTCTATCGGTATCTTATGCCGAACCGCTAAGTTACAGGGACGTAAGCACGCGAGCATTGGTTGTCAAGTGATGTGTGGTGTGTGTGGGGGGGGGGGCAAGCACACTCACACACGAATATACACACACATATAACTATTAAGGAGAGTCTCTGTGTGTGTGTGTGTGTGTGTGTGTGTGTGCGCGTGCATATGTTCCTTATGTATTCCAAAACCGAGTTGCCGATTTTGACGTAAGGGGGATCAAAAGATTCAGTACTATTTCCGCCACCAACTAAACTTTATTTTCATTGACATATTTCCATTACAAAAATTTAAAATTATAATCTTTTCCATAACTCAACTATCGTAAGCATTTTATACGACGACGATGATGAAGACGTCACATTTTCTATATGAGAGTGCACGTTAAAAGACATCTATCATTACGACACACAATTTCACTCACTCACTTTAGGTCTCACTTTTTCTCTCTCTCGCACACACACACACGTCCATTTCATATATACGTACATAATCTTATTTTTACGGAATGTGCAAGTGAAGCACAGAATAAGAAAGAGACAGAGACAAGACAAAGAAATAGAGACAGAAAACAAGTTTCCATAGGTGAAGATGAAAGACAGGGATAGCGGGTGAGAGTGAAATGCTGATCTTTCATACCCTATGTATGTTCTATAATTGAAAGTGAAAGAAAGCCGACAGAAAGTTGACACTGTGTGTATGTTCTATAGGTGAAGGTGAAAGAAAGCGGCACAAAGAAAGGGGGAAAGCGAAAGAGAAGGGAACGTCGACAACCCCAGAAATGAGGTCGGGTCGTACAATTTTAAGGTCATTTTCACTTTCGTCCCATGTTTCACGCGTGCGTAGAATTAGGCATTATCTTTCTCTTTCAATTTCTCATTATAATGTATGGTGAACTTCTGCTGTTAACACATTACAACTTCACTACATTTCCTTCTTTTGGAATTAAGAAAGGTATCCAAAAATAACTTCCTTTGCCACACACACACACGCATGCACGCACGCACACATGCACTCGCGCATACACACACGTACACAGACACACACACATACACAGTATTAAAGTTCTGTATGAATTACAGCTCAAATCCTATGGAAATTACCTTTTCCTATTCTGTCACTCCTGTTTGTGAGGAGCGTATTTCAAAACCTGATCTTCCATTTAAACTTACAAGGAAGTTATCTCAGAAGCCCTGTCCTTTACCTGTCTGAAATGATATTTGCGTACCTTCCACACTCACACTTATTTCTTTCCTCAATTTACTCACATTCCTATGTTTTTCATACAAGAGATTTGCATTTCGCCCGAAAGCGGGTAGCCGATGGGTGGCCGAGGTGGGGGAAGGGGCATTCGGTATTTCTTTCAGAAAAATTAAATTTTCAAAAACAAACTATAGGCGCAGGAGTGGCTGTGTGGTAAGTAGCTTGCTAACCAACCACATGGTTCCGGGTTCAGTCCCACTGCGTGGCCTCTGGGCAAGTGTCTTCTGCTATAGCGCCGGCCGACCAATGCCTTGTGAGTGGATTTGGTAGGACGGAAACTGAAAGAAGCCTGTCGTATATATGTATATATATATGTGTGTGTGTGGTTTGTCCCCTAGCATTGCTTGACAACGATGCTGGTGGTTTACATCCCCGTCACTTAGCGGTTCGGCAAAAGAGACCGATAGAATAAGTACTGGGCTTACAAAGAATAAGTCCGGGGCGATTTGCTCGACTAAAGGCGGTGCTCCAGCATGGCCGCAGTCAAATGACTGAAACAAGTAAAAGAGTAAAAGAGTATATTTCCCACATTCGTAATCTCTGCATTTTTCCGCGTGCATTAAAAACAAAATTTGAAAAAGATTTAAAAATTAGGAAATTTCGGTGGAAAATGGGGAAATTAGAATTTTGAAAACAAGATTTCTGGCCAAAATCATATAAACCCCTTTTTATTCCATGAAGCAGTACATAGTTTGTGATCTTTCTTAAGAACATAAATCACTTTCATGCAAATTGTACCCCCCCACTCCATTTTACTTCTGGACAAACCATAACTTCCAATACGTCAGTAATCCACTCCACTATATTATCAGCCAACAGAATGCATTACGCTTATCAAGATAGAACATAACCAAATCATTCACAGTTTATCGCTGCTTCTCAAAATAACGGTATACAAATTGACATATGCATTTTCTCACATCCTTTCATTCGTTACTAAAAATCAAATAATGCAATGCACAACTTCAAATTGTTATGCCTTCCATCTTATATGTTCCTTAATCGTTCACTCTTTTCAGCCATGCCACCAAAACGAAGACATTCTCATTTATATCCACAGACAAGGGCCGCAAAGAAAACTGCATCTATTCATGCTCAGAAAATCTCAATTCAGCGATGCCCAAATGTGTAATATTTAAAAAGGATCACCGACGGCGGAAGTTCTGCTCTAAACTACACTTATCGTCTGGGATGAATGCACGATGGCACATCGTGGTGCACAAGAAGCCCAAGACAGGTCATTAAGGGATATTAGAAACAGTACTGCCGTTATGAGGCGGTGGGGGGCTTAACTGTTGTCCTCGCAGGGCATTTCCCTCAAGTATTACCAGTCATACCACAGGGTACGCGAGCTGATGACATCTATGTGTGCCTGAAGTTTTCACCTCTGTGGAGGTTTGTTCATCAGTTTTCTTTAAGCAACAATATGCGAGCTCATCTCTACAACTACCCCTTAGCTGAGGAATTCTCTCATCAACTTCTACTAATTGGAAATGGTGCCTTACCATTGAATAACACCCTGCAGCAGCATGTACTGTAATGTGGGCACTTGGTGGCTACAGTAGCCGTGCTTAAAGAAGAGGTAATTCCCACATTGTAAGACAACTTCAAAAACATAGCATGGCTCGCAGAAAGAGCTATTTTAGCACATCGGAATGAAAGCGTTGCTAAAGTAATCCATGAATTCCTCCACATTCTACCTGTTGATGCTTCAATGCTTGTCTCCATTGATACTACCATCGATGAACATGCCACCGTTGACTATCCAGTTGAATTTCTCAACTCTCTGCAATCCACAGGACTACCACCGCATTAATTTTTCCTAAAGAAAGGTGCACCGAGGAATTTCGACCCACCACCACTATGCAATTGTACAAGATTGACTATAACTACAATGACAAGTCATGTCCTGCAAGCAACCATTATTGCCGGCTGTCATCGAGGAGAGATCGCAAACATTCTGCCCAAACATTAGAGACTTGTCCTCCGTTGGTTTTTGTTGTTCTTTTCCTCTAATATATACCCGATAACGCGGAGGCGTAATACGGGTCCCCAGCTCCAACCTCAACTGTAAAATTGGAACCTAACGGATGACCGCGTTATCGAGTATATATTAGAGGAAAAGAACAACAAAAACCAATGTATATATATATATATATATTTATATATATGTATGTATATATATACATGAATATATATATTTATGTATATAAATTTATGCCATAAATTTAACCTTTAAAGGTATTTTTTGATACGCTGGCCTTTGATAAAATTTTTTCCCGAAAAAAATGTTATCCTACATTAGTTATAAATTGAATAGTGTTCACTTCCGGATTCTCCCACTCTGTGAAAGTTTCTAGTTCGAATCACACGTGTCTCGAGATGTGCCGAAGATTTTGATTTTGGATATATTTGGGGTACTTAGGTCTGCTCAGGACTCAGTGCTTGCTTCTTCCATGGGTATGAGTAAGTATTTCACTTATATCTCACGTGTTTATCGCTGAAGAATGGAAAATTCTTATGAATTAACCCCGAAATTGGGACCAATACGTCAATAACGAAATTTCTATCGGTTTGTTTCGATAATGGTTTTTGACAATTTTTGTCTTTTTTTCGGCATATTTGGCATTAGAATGTGTATATATATATATATATATATATATATATATATATATATATATATATATATATACATACATACATATATACATATATACATATATACAGATATTAAAGGAAATAGAGAAATACAATTGATATATTATAAATTCATTTTACGATTTAGCAGCTCTTGCACGAAATTTTTGTCTGTTTTTTAGACAAATATTACCCTGACAAGATTCATATATATAAATGTGAATTTTTTATAAATTCACATTTATGGATATGAATTGAAAAAAATTGCAGGATATCTATTTGTTTTAATTATTTGTTATATTATATTATATTATATTATATCTTTTTATAGTATAATTATATGATATT
>NC_042999.1:161159918-161174918 GCF_006345805.1 Octopus sinensis | reverse complement strand
GTCATAGAATGTATTTACATCCCCGTAACCTGGCAATCTGGCAAGCATGAAGGCAATAAAATATGTACTCGATAGTTCGAAGATTAAAACGTTCAAGGGTGGTGCCCCTGAATAAAGCAGGCACTTGCTCCAATCCACCCAGCTGGCAAAAATGAGTAGTACTTGTATTTCAGAGGGTCAGCCCTGTCACATTCTGTGTCACGCTGAATCTCCGTGAGAACTAGGTTAAGATTTCACTTATCTGCAGAGTCTCAGCCATTGGCACGTTAATGTCACGATCAGACTGTTCCGTTGATCGGATCATCTGGAACCCTCGTCGTCGTAACCGACGGAGTGCCAGTTTAAATACATACATACATCACACACGCACACATACATATACACACATACGCACACACACATATACACACATACGCACACACACACACACACACAAACATGGGAACGTGAAACACTGAGGAACAGTTTGTGAAAATTTTACAGCTTTAATAAAAGTATACTTGTTTTGCATTTATGCGCTTACACGCACGCATGTATGTATGTATGCATATATAAATAAGCATAGACACACACACACAAACAACACACACATACATACATACACATACATACATACATACATACATACATACATACACATACATACATACAACATACATACATACATACATACTACATACATACATACATACATACATACATACATACATACATACATACATACATACATACATACATACATACATACATACATACATACATACATACATACATACATACATACATACATATACATATATATATATATATATAATATATATATATATATATATATATATATATATTATATTATATATATATATATATATATATATATATATATATATATATATATATATATATATATATATATATATATATATATACGACGGGCTTCTTTCAGTTTCCGTCTGCTAAATCCACTAACAAGGCTTTGGTGGGCCCGAGGCTATAAGTAGAAGACACTTGCCCAGGGGACTGAACCCGGAACCATGTGGTTGGAAAGCAAGCTTCTTACCACCCAGCCACGCTTGCGCCTCTCTCTCTCTCTATCTCTCTATGTATATATATATATATATATATATATCGTATAAATATCTTTATATACTCATATACATTCACAGATTGAAATGGACATAAAACATACTGAATCTTTTTAGTCATGGCTTTTCATGTTCAGTTAACACCGCAGCGACAACGGCACCGCATACGAAAGAGAAACCCCGCCATGAATAACTCTGTATTAGTGTGTGTGTGTGTGTGTGCTTGTGTATGTGCGTGTATGCATGCGTGTGTGTGTATGTGTGTGCGTGCTTGTGCGTGTGTGTGTGTGTGTGTGTGCGTGTGTGCATATTTATACCAATTTATATATATGTTCATCTGTGTGTATATGTATATAACATCGATCCGTAGCATGCATACTTAAAATGTACATATAAATCTGTATATATGAGAGTGTGGGTCTGAGCGTGTGTTATATGTATGTATGTATGTATGTGTGTATGTATGCATGCATGTAGATATATATGTATGTACAAACATATATATATATATATATATATATATATACATACATATATATATGCATGTACATAACCACATATATATATATGTACATATACATATATATATGCATACATATATATGTACATATATATACATGTGCATGTATGTATGTACATATGTATATGTACGTACATAGACATATGTATGTGCGTATGTGTGCATACATATACATATATACATGCATACATACATGCATATGTATGTATTTATGTGTACATATATATATAGTTATATAAATATTTATGTTTATATATATGTATGTATGTATGTTATATATATAATATATATATATATATTATTATAATATATATATATATATACACACACACATGCAAGGTGTGTATAGTTATGATTTTACGTTCCAAATGGTTTTTATATGGTTTTATGTATGTGTGTATGTATGTATTTATGTATGTATGTGTGTATGTATGTAGGCAGGTAGGTTTCTGTATATGAGCGTATGTATGCATGAGTGTCTGTGCATGCGTTTGGTACATATTTATATGAGAGTATGTATGTGTGTATATCAATATATATTCAAGGCACACATCTATATCTATATCCATCATATTTCCAGTCCCTGTTATCCCATTTTTCTTCATCACCACCATTACCGGTTTCCTTTCTACATTTATCTACATTTATTTATGCGAATGTATATTTGTATACACCCACGCCCATACACCCACACACAAACACACATAAATGTATATATATATATATATGTTTGTATGTATATATATATTATATTATATTATCATATATATTGTGTTGTGTGGGTGTGTGTGTGTTGTTGTAGGTATATATGTATATATATATATATGGTGTGTATGTCTATGTGTGTATATATATATATAATATATATATATATATGTGTGTGTGTGTGTGTGTGTGTGTGTGTGTGTGTGTATATGTATATATATACACACACATACATACATATATGTATTCTGATATTCTTTATATTTCATATATATATATATATACATGCATACATATATACATATATATATATATATTATATACATATATATATATATATGTGTGTGTGTGTGTGCGTGTATGCGTGTATATATAATCTGTGTGTGTGTATATGTGATATTCTATTTTTATTTACAGACGGGGACTGTTTAACTGATCGCGCGCTTCCATCTGAGCCTGTCGGTTACTCAGATGTGAGCCTAACGCTGCTATTTTCTGAATTCAAGCATAGTTCATCGTGCCTGCAAAACCACTGGGAATTGATGCTGTAAATACAAAATCTCGTGCATGGTCAAAAACGATTATAAAATACGCCGAAAAAAAGACCCGATGGCGTGAGCGTTGTTCTTTAGGGTCAGGAAGGCTTATAACTATTCCTTTACCAAGGGAGAAACTGCATAGCATTTGCTCCTTTTTAGCGAAATGCTAAATGCTAAATGTCGTCTGCTGCTTATATTTCACTGAAGGATTTTTTTATATTCACACACACACTTGTATGTGTGTGTCTGTAAATATATATATATGTATATATATATATATTATATATATAATATAATATATATATATATATATATATATATATATATATATATATATATGAGCATATTTTTCTGTAAACGTTTGTATATGTGTCCGTGTGTGTATGCACACACACACACGCATATATTCAGTCGCATTAGAAACTTTCTGATTGATCTATGTATTCGACATAAAATTTATTGCATTATCATCATTATCATCATCATCATTATTGTTGCTGTTGTTATTGTTGTATCTGTTATTGTATCTGTGTTTTTGCATTTTTCGAAGTTTGGCGCTGAGAAGGTGTAGCTGTGGTTATGGTGGGTGAGGGGCAGGCAGTGCGTGGGGGGCCATTTCTTTTCTTGTGTTGACCTCTGACACATTACCAACTGTAGCACATCTCCTCTTACTGTCCCTGTACAATTTTTCTTAGTTTTTGGTTCATTTTCAAACTACCATCGATATCACCAACCACTCTCCGACAACATTTACCACCAGCAGCACCCCCACCACCACTGACAACAACAACAACAACAACAACTACAACAACAAGCCGTCGTCGCCTGTGGTTTCCACAGCAAAACAAACGTCATCTCATCAATTTAGCCAAGTATTTTTCGAAATTGATGAAAGGCTATTTACCGTAGATTTGGCACTGACAGTTCCTAACATGTCGATGGTAACATACGCTACTTGACAAAGACACGGTGCATAAATTGAGACCAGTAGATATATACGCTTATACATACACATACATACGTACATACATGCATACATACATATACAAACACACACACACATATATGGATATGAACAGAGAGAAAAATGCACGCACAGATAGACATTATATATATATGTATATATATATATATATATATATATATATATATATATATATATATATATATATATATATTATATATATATATATATTATATATATATATATATATATATATATATATATATATATATATATATATATATATAATATATATATATATATATATATATATGCATATGTATATATATATATAATATATATATATATGTATATGTATATATATATATATATATATATAATATATATATATATATATATATATATGTATATGTATATATATATATATATATATGTGTGTGTGTATGTATGTATGCATGTATGTGTGTATGTATGTATGTATATATGTATGTGTCTGTGTGCATGTGTGTACGTGTGCGTGTGTTTTACGCATGAGAATAACGGATGATAAAAGGAGAAATATCTATATGCATGTATTTACACACACACGCACACTCACAAGCATATATATATATATATGTGTGTGTGTGTTGTACGTATATATGCATGTATGTATTTACATATATACACGCACGTATGTATACATACATTACATACATATATGCATTTTCCATATATACGTGTACCTCATAAACAAATATGCTGAAACATCATGACGTATCTAATGATATCCTATACATAGTGATATATATATACGTGTGTACATATGTGAGTGTACGCCGGTGTGACGTATATCTATAAATATAGTTAAGTTATATTCCGTTAGAAATGTGGTAAAGTACAGTATAAGGCTCGTTATCTTCAGAATTACCCAGTACTATCGGTAATATTATTATATACTTCCAAGTTTAAATTTGGACATTCATCGTGTGTGAATATAAAATTAAAGAAATTGGAGTTCAGAAGGAGTACGGTTGGACATTTACTTATCATTCGCTACAATTGTTTCGAGGCAACGCAGTTTTCCAAGAATACAAGTATTTGATTATGCAACTATTTGTTTGCATAATGAGATCTAGTTGTGTTTGCTCGGGCGATATACGAGTGTTGTCTCCGTTAGTTTAAAATCGTCGACTTTAAGGCTTCTTGGAGAACTACGTTGCATCGAAACAATTGTAGCAAATAAAAAATAAATGTCCAGCCGTACTCCTTCTTCTTGACTCCAATTTCTTCAATTATATATGTAAAACATACACACATACATGCATATGTGTATGTATGTACATATACATATGTATGTGTGTGTATATACATACATACATACATACATACATACATACATACATGCATACGTACATATATATATATATATATATATACATACATACAGATGGTATCAAAAAGTTCCCGGACTAGTTCTGTAGCGCGCCAACAGATGCCAGCACACGGTTGCGTGCTCAGTGAGAGCTAACGGTGTCTTTCATGAAGCAGTGTACCAAGTAACCTCGTTTCGTTGTATTTACTTCGCAAGTTGTAAAATTTGCGTTTTTGTGATCACGGGTATGCTGTAGTCTGCGATTTTTGCCATGGACAAGAAGTTGGCACATAGAGCCAACGTGAAATTTTGCGTTAAACGTGGGTAGTCTGATACAGAGACATTGAGCATGCTTCGGCAAGCTTACGACATTGAAGCAATGGGTTGTACGCAATGTTTCGAGTGGCGCAGGGGCTTAAAAAGTGGAAGAACGTCCCTGAAAGCTTGGTATCGCTTTTGCACACACTCTATCCTCCAGATTTAGCATCTGCGGACTTCTATCTCTTCCCCAAGATGAAGAGGCAGCTCAAAGGTCGTCGTTTTAACACCGTTGTCGTGATCCAGAGTGAATCGAAGAAGGTCCTCGACTTGCTTACGAAGAATGACTTCTAGGCCGGATTCCAAAAGTGGCAGGAACGCTGGGGTCGGTGTATCGTTGCGCAAGGTAACTATTTCAAAGATGATATTAAAACTTAAGTAAATAAGTTCTTTTTATTAACCATAACTAGTCTGGGAACTTTCGTATATATATATATATATATATCCGTTTATTTTTTTCTTGTTCCCTTCTGTTGAAATGCGTAAGCTCGAAACGCAGTGTATTCAGCCGCGCCTCGTGGACGCAGAGAATGGCCAGCAACGCTCAATTCTCAGACGGGGTGTCATCATCCCGATTTTACAGAGGAAATCAGCAGTGCGGGTCCAAGAACACCCGAGGGCTTGACAGCGACCAGTACGAACAGGTAGCAGCCGATCAAACTCCGGTATTTGGTTATCTTTCTCTCCTCTGCATTGCAGGCAGCGATGACCAGGTTTGCAGCCGATGCGGCAAAGCTGGAAGCGGAGAACGTGTCACAGTGCGCCGCGTCCCAGATTAGGGATTTATCTCCCTCGCATGTGAAGATGGTTATTCCATCGGGGCACTTACCATCCCCACGGTCAAGACCTGTTGGCACCAGTTGTAACAGGAAGCCGGCCGCATCGAGGCCCCTTTTAATGATGCGGCGTGTCGGGAGAACCGACCCGCACTAAGGCGGCAGTGTTTGTATGTATGACATGTAAACGCCTATTGAGGCGGAAACGCATGTCCACGACTGTCATCTCTCCAGAGAATAAACCTGTCATCCTCTTCCATAGCATGTAAACTTCGAATAATTCTCGATATCTGAGACTATCTACTCTTATCATTGGAGCCGGTTTCAGTTGCCATTTGGTTGTTGTAACACGTCATCTAGGGGTGAAGATATTTTCAATAAATCACGAACTTATTTTGTGGGATGTTTAATATATCTGTATTATCTATGCTATTTAAATACATGCGACTTGTCACTGTGAGTTATGTCTTTTAGCTCTATTTTGTTTAAAATACACCAGCAACTTAGACCCTGAATGTGTTCTGCTCCTCTTTTTCATATGTCTAGATTCCTTGGCTACTGGAAGTAATTTTCGTGCTGGTGACACCTACTGCGGCAGAAACACAAGTACATTATTACCTCTTTATCTTCAGACTGTAAGCATGTCCATTTCTCCTTTGGAGAATACTTCATTCTTGATATTACTTCCCCTTCTAACAGGGAGCTTGTCGGTCTTAACTGTCGATGGTAATTGTGGCAAATCCTCTAGAGCCGGAGATAATTTTAATAAATCAAGAATTTATGTTCTATGATATTTGATATACCTGTATTTTTCTATAATGTTCATATACATGCCATTGGCCACTCTGAATTATTTCTCTTTCTTCATTTTTGTTTAAATTACACACACACACATACACACACGCACATACACAAATATGCATTCACATACACACTCACGCACTTACACACACACACACACTTACACACACACCTACACACTTACACACACAAACACGCATATTTCAGATGTGTAAATTTTACCCAAGTTGACCATCACGGCAACTAACTAGTACTTAAACAAGATTGCAAATCAACACTTCAACACTTTAGCATTAAAATTTCTCTTCCCTGACAGAATGGTGATATATCAGCGCTGCAATAAACCGCTGCTTCAATACCCAACAAACGGAGATTTTATTCAGTTGGTTTTTCTTTTTTTTTTCTTCCTTTATTTTTATTATTTTACTTTCGTCTTTTGCATTATTCTTTTACATATTTGTTGTTTATTCACTCAAGTTGGGCTATTGTCATGTCCACATTTTTTTTCCTCTGGAATTGTTGAAACATGAAAGTAATATTGTTTCCCAAAGCAATCGTTTCGTCTGTTTGATTTGCATCATTATTATTATTGTTGTTGCTATTTTCTTTATTTTTGTTACATTTTCATAACATGGGTGTATAGGAAAATCGCTATAACGACAAAGAACCTTGGTCCAGTTAGTTACACTCCTTTCTTTATCTTTACGTCCTGAGTTCAAATCCTTCCACTGTTAATTTTGCCTTTCCCCACCTCCTTATTGTATCTATACTAATTAAGTATATCCGGATTGATCTAATTATTTATACACTCTTAAAATGTGTGACTTTGTGTTTATGTAATACATAATTATCATTCTTATAAAAAGCCATGAACGGCACAATCTGTAGAGTCGCAGTGAAAATAATACTTTGTGGTATTTTTTTAAAATCCCACCTGTTCCTGAAATAAAATTTTGACTATGTTGGTTGTGGTTTTCTTGGGGGGTCAATATAATACATACCAGTCACGTACCCTGATCGATATAATCGATTCCATCCTCCCTCAAAAATTACAGTTTTGGTCTTATGGCAGAAATCATCATAAAATGTATTGGAATTATCTAAAAAGCTGTGGAATAGCAAAGTAAGTAAAGCGACAAACGAAATATCTGCAATATTTATTTATACCTCTTATTGTATAGACCTCAAATCCTGCTGAGGTCAAATTTTCCGATTCATTCATACGATGTGCCAGCTTGGGGCATTCTATCACAATTTGTGCCACCGTCTCGTTCCTTGTTCCACAGGGTCTACATTTTTCTGACACATTTTCTCCATATATATTTTTTCTAGTGTTATTTGTTTTTATCGCTTGATCTTAGGCTGCTACAATTAGGTTCCCTGTTTCTTTTTTCAATAAACCCCACTTTTTTTTAACCAAGCCCAAGATTTTGTGCCCCATACGTCTTCAGCGGCACTCCAAAATGCAGGTTTCTCTTCGATCTGTCTGACGTGTTCTCTTTCTATTGCATTCTTGTCCTTTTTTCTATTATGTACTTCATCACATGTTCTTTATTAACCGTCTTTAGAAGTTTTTCTCTGCTGCTCTGTAAATACTCAACTGGGCTTTTTCTTTCCGCATGTACACATTCTTCTACTACTGTCAAGCCTCTTCGACCCTGGTCTCTTCTCAAGTACAGCCGGTTGATATCAGCTTTCCGATGGTGGGCTCCATATATCGTCAACAACTTTGTAGTTTTTCTGACAAGTTTCTTTACATTGTTTTTGGTTCAGTCTATAATTCCAACTCCGTATGTGATCATGGGTGCTAGTTTTGACTGTATTGCTTCAATAAGATTTTTAGAATTCAGCTTTGACTGCAATTATTCTCTTGCTCTTCTTGTGTATTCCTTAATGGTAATTTGTTTCATTTCTTCATTTTTTTCGACTGCTTCCCAAGTATTCCCAAGTACTTATTCCACTGTTCTTTCTCAACCTTTCTCATTGTTTGCCCGTTTGGCATTTCAATTCCCTGGCTTCTTTCAAATCTTCCTCGTTTCAATTTCAGTATAGCGCACTTTTCTATCCCAAATTCCATTCCGACATCATTTGAGAAGACGCAGATTATATGTACGAGACTTTCAAGTTGTTTCTCCTTTTCCGCATAAACCATGAATAGGAGATGATTTTTATCTGATCATTTTCTTTTCCCAAATCGTAAGCAATTTTAGCTTTTCGTAGTATCATAGTAAGCGGTGTCATGGCCAATAGGAATACTAATGGAAATAAGCTATTACCGTGGAATATTCTACATCTGATGTTCATTTTTTCCGAGTTTTTGTTTTCCTCCGATCAATTCGGTACTCCAGTGTTTCAAACTTTCATTAAGTTTTCTCTCCATGTTTTTTTTGTTTTTTTTTGCTATTCCAAACATGTGCATTGTTTTACTTATCCAACTGTGTGGTAGCATGTCATGAGCTTTTTTTTTTACTCTATCCTTGCTACATTCCGTCCCGTTTATTCGCGTCTACAATTTCTAATTATCATTTTATCAACTAAGAGCGATCTTTTGTTGCCCTAATTTATTTCCTGCATCCTTTCTGTTCTTCTGGAAGTAGATTGTTACTTTCCAGATTGTTGTATAACACTTCCGCCAATATATCGGTCACAATCTTTCACATAAGTGATAGACAGGTTATAGGTCGAAAATTTTACTATTATTATTATTGCCTTTGCACAGCTTTTAACGCTGGTGATGTATTACAGTGTCAGCTGTTCACTACCAGGGAACTAAGGTAGCACCCCTTATTTTTCGGGCACCATCCGGAGTATTCGAGCGGTTCCAAGCAATGCTGTTTTCTGCAAGTGCTCCACCCTTATTTCAGCCCCTATTTGTTCCATGTACTTCTCAAGATTTTTTACTCACTGTTCCCAGGGCTCCGACAATTATAGGTACTACTATCACCCTTTTCAGCGATTAAAACTGCTTAAACTCCCAAGCTAACCTGTTATATTTATTGACTTTTCTTTCTTCCTTATCGCATACCATGTTGTCAGCTGGGCATGCTATATCTATGATCCAACATCATTTGCGTTCTTTCTCAATTAAGACTATGCCTGGCTTCCTATTCTCTATCACATGGTCGCACTGAATCATAAAATCCCATAGGATCTTTTCATTATCATTTTCGTTGATGCTTTCGGGTTTATGTTCATACCACTTCTTTGCGCTGACAAGTCCATACCGTCTCCATGACGTCTCTTATATTCTTTCTGGGCTAGAGACGTACATTGACTGGTAATATGTCATACGGTTTCACCATTTACGTTCTTAGTTCAAATTCCAGCGCGGTCGACTTTGCCTTTCATCCTTTCGGGGTCGATAAATAAAGTACCAGTCGAGCATTGGGATCGATGTAATC
This sequence comes from Octopus sinensis, assembly GCF_006345805.1. Lineage (NCBI taxonomy): Eukaryota > Metazoa > Mollusca > Cephalopoda > Octopoda > Octopodidae > Octopus > Octopus sinensis. The sequence goes on along the minus strand of NC_042999.1, from coordinate 161,164,458 downwards.
GATTAGTCCCCTTCCCCAGATTATCCTTCTCCTCCTCATCATCATCATCTTTGTTGTTGTTGTTATTGTCGTCGTCGGATTCATCATCATCACCATTATTATTATTATTATTGTTATTGTTATTGTTGTTATTGTTGTTGCTGTTCTTCTTCTTCTTCTTCTTATTATTATTATTATTATTAATATTATTATTATTATGATTATTATTATTATATTATTATTATTATTATTATTATTATTATTATTATTATTATTATCATTATTATTATTAAGGTGCCGAATTGGTAGAATCGTTAGCAGTATTTCGCCCGTCGTTACGTTCTGTGTTCAAATTCAGCCGATGTCGACTTTGTCTTTCATCATTCGGGGTCGATAAAATAAGTAGCAGTTGAACATTGGGGTCGATGTAATTGACTCATCCCCTCACCAAAATGGCTCCCCTTGTGGCAAAATTTGAAACAACAACAACAACAACAACAACAATAATAATAATAATAATAATAATGCAATTCGGCCTCGATAAATCTGCAAAAGCTACCGTTATCAAAGGAAAAATGACAGAAACATCTAACGCTAACCTTGACCCAGTAACTAGACCCAGCGGAGAGCTGCAAGTACCTAAGGGTAATTGAAGGGAACGGAATAAGGCATTCAGAGATGAAGGAAAGGATCAGGAGAGAATGTTATCGAAGAATGAGAGCAATACTCAAGACAGAGCTGAATGCAAGAAACAAGATCGAAGCGATCAATGCATTAGCCATACCAGTCGTGACTTACTGTTTCAATATCGTTAACTGGTCAATTACTGAAATATGTCAGCTCGACAGAAAAATACGAAAACTGTAAAATGCATAGAATGCACCACCCTAAGGCAGATACAGAACGACTTTATCTGCCAAGAAAATAGGGAGGCCGTGGTCTTTTACAACTGGCAATAACAATGAAGATTGCTACAATTGGCCTAGACACCTACCTGAAAAGGTCTGAGGACTGGATGTTAAAACATGTCTCAAAACATGAAAACAAGAAAGCATCATACTCAATAACAAAACAGGCAAAGGAATATCTAAGTGAATTCCGAATACAACAAATTTCGGAATTAGAGATTGACATACAAGAAACAAGCAGAGAAAAAGCTAGGCGCATGAAAACCCGTGCCAAAACTGCGGCCTTAGATATTCTGAATAATAAATGGCAAGAAAAACCTCTCTATGGCAAATACCCAAAGAGAGCGAATAATGCAGATATTGACAAAGCCCTGACCCATCAATGGCTAATGGCCTCTGGCTTAAAATCTGAAACAGAAGGGTTTATCTTAGCAGCTCAAGATCAATGCCTACCAACAAGAAACTACCAGGCCAACATATTAAAGAACGGCAGTAGCCCAACATGTCGTGTATGCCGACAACAAAATGAAACCATTGATCATGTTGTCTCCAGATACAGTCTTCTAGCGCCTACAGAGTACCTCAACAGGCATGATAGAGCTGCACGATATATTCACTGGGTAATTTGCAAAAACCAGGATTTGCCCCATGAAAAAAACTGGTGGGAACATAATCCACCTCCAGTGCTTGAAAATGACCACATCTCACTCCTCTGGAACTTCACCATTCAAACTGACAGAAAGATAGATGCAAATAGGCCAGACATCATATTGAAAGACTTCAGACAAAGAACATGCCTCCTCATTGATATGACTGCCCCAATCGATATAAACGTATCTGTCAAGACCTATCAAAAACTGAGCAAATATAAAGATCTTGAAATAGAAATCAGCAAAATGTGGAACCTGAAGACTAAAACAATACCTGTTGTCATAGATGCCCTGGGAATGATAGCGAAAAGGGCTGATTGCTACCTAACTCAGATACCAGGAAACCCCAAAATGGCAGAAATTCAAAAGATAGTGCTCATGGGAACTGCTCATATCCTACGCAAAATACTCTCTATGTAATCCCAAGGTTTAAAACAAACTTTTTTTTAAATTTATTTATCAGACATTCATTAGTACAACACCACAAAAAAAAAAACCCAAATATATGGCACACTAGGCATAACAACAACGTGAACTTCCAGCCTGTTGTCTCTGGAGGTCTCTGGGTGAGACTTGGAGCCAACTTGTACAGACATAAAGCAAAAATCAAACATAGAATAATAATAATAATAATAATAATAATAATAATATAATAATAATAATAATAATAATAATGATAATGATAATAATAATTAATAATAATAATAATAATAATAATAATTATTATTATTATTATTATTATTATTATTGTTTATGGTTGTCAGCCTGTCAAGCCTCAATTGATCTCGCTCCGTGGATTTTATAAACAAAAGCACATAATACGTGTATTTGCACCCTTTAAGTTGTACCATCGTGGACAACAAGTTAATTTTTGTCAAGTGGTAAGTTCATTTTCGTGTTTTGTCCTCCAGTTTTGGGGGACCGGTCAACTGATTTTCTTTTTCAGTCAAAAGCTGTTTGCGTTTTCCCCATGAACATGGAGAAAGCACAACAAAACGCGCTGATGTTCACATGTGAGAGAAGGGGAGAGAGTGCGAAAGTGTTGAACGATGGCGCAATAGAAGAGAAAAAAACCCAGATGATAGTTGTACGAATCTTTGTTGAAAAAGAAAACAGGGTCAATTCTTTCGAGAAAGATCTCTTAAAGGATCTTGGAAAAACAACAGCTCCCTTTTCGACAACATTGTTCAAAGTAAAAACAGCTTTTATGAAAATGTAAACAACGAGGTTCCTTCTGTGAGCGAAGCGACGGACGATGCAAGTACAAGTAACAGCAACAACATCAACATCAGCAGCACCACTAACATCTAACAACAACAATAGCGGAGGTGACAACAACGACAACAACAACAGCGACAACAGCAGCAGCAGTAGCAAAAACAACAACAACAATGATAAAAACAACGATGGAACGAGAAAGAAGCCGGTGCAGCGGCTTGGAATAGCTCTAAACTTTCCTTCGCAGAGAACTGCATTCTCTGAAGAGGAACTTAAAAATGTCAGACAGCTAGTTGAGAGAGGCGGACTAGCTGTAAAGCTAAATACTTTACTTGACACTATCCAGGATACAATCCGTCGCACAGTGAGGTACCATACAATCGGATTAAAATACAGGATGGTAGAAAGATCCACAGAGACTTAAAAGCTTAAGGTTCCGTATGGAATCTAAAGGAATATATACAGAGAAGAAAGGGCTATGGAATGGTGACGGGCAGATTCTGCACAGAGGAGGGAGTGAATTGTCACTCTCTGAATCCCCTGAAAAGCGAGGAGCTGCTGTTGCTTCAACAGGTGCCGCCAGAAATAGTCATTCCTCGGCTAATTGCTGCAGTAACAATAGATATCGAGGAAAACTCGAAAATCCTTGAAGCCTATCAGACCAAAAAAGGGAGAACTGGTCTGGGATGACGATAGAACTCTTCATCCAGAAGACCCAAAAGAATGTGGATCTCATCCCAGACCACATTCATCTTCCTGGGGAATTCCAGCATAATTCCAGTCAGGGTGGATGGAAGGAAAGCAAAGTGCCACATTTGCTTTTCGACTAATCATTTAAAAGCTTTCTGCCCTAGACTGAAGGAAAAAGAAAGACGGGCACCTCATCTCCTTATATCAACAACAGCCAGCGGAACTCGAGTGACAACAGCGGCAGCGTCATCACCATCAGCAGATTCAGCCATGGGAGCACAAACTCCAACGACCATACCGACACCGAGTCTCCCCAAACACTTCTCAGCGCCCGAAGATATTCCACTTCCGATGCGGAGTGCGTGGAGATCACAGATGGAGAATCGGACCGCGATGAGGAGTGGAAGTTAAAAACAAAAAGATTGAAAAGCGACAGAAAGAAAAATAAAACGTGGAAAAACAACAACAATCCTCGTCCACATTAGAAGTAGAGAGAAAAAGATATAAACCCAACAAAAACAAATACACCCAAAACAAAGACCGCATCGACACCACCATCTCTAACACCTGAAACACAAGCCATCCCACACACATAACCGCATCAACAAAAACGACAACAGCATGAACAACAGCAACCACAACAAGCACAAATTAAAGAGACTAGCATTACAAACTATATGGCAATAAGCACAAAACAATAAATTTATGAAGTACATAACACACACAAACATTACACAAGATTTTTGTCACATCCGCAATCTCCCGACCTTCACACATACATATCATTCAAACAACACAAAACACATATACTCACTTAAAAACTCAACTCCTACAGGAAATCGGAGATTTACGAGGGAATATCACCGAGAGAATTCTTAGTGATTTGCTCCTGGAAACACCCAAGCCAACAGGAAGGACGAGCAACCGGCCCTTCCATACAAAAATCAAGTAAGTTTTCCTTTACTTTTCTTTTTCGACAACATGGTTATGCATAAAATAGCTAGCATGAATGTACGCGGCTTGGGGTCGCCTTGGAAGCGGGGTCATCTGTTCAACGACCTCAAGGTTCTGAATGTTGACGTGGTGGCCATTAGT
>NC_042999.1:161137418-161152418 GCF_006345805.1 Octopus sinensis | reverse complement strand
AACTTTTAGTCAAATAAATCGATGGCAGTACTTAATTTTTTTCTTTTTTCTTTAAGCCTGGTACTTATTCTATCGGTTCTTTTGCCGAGCCGCTTAGTTACGTATACGTAAACACCTCAACACCGGTTGTCAAATGGTGGTGAAGACAAACACTGACACACACACATATGACGTGCTTCTTTCAGTTTTCAGCTACCAAATCCACTCACGAGGCTTTGGTTAGCCCGAGGCAGCAATAGAAAACACTTGCCGAAGGTGCCACGCAGTGGGACTGAACACGGAAACAAGTGGCTGGGAAGCAAGCTTCATACCACACAGCCACGCTTGCGCTGATAGTATGTATATATATATATATATTATATAATATATATATATATATATTATATATATATATATATATATATATATATATATGTATGTGTATATATATATATATATATAATAATATATATATATATATATATATATGTATATATATATCGGCGCAGGAGTGGCTGTGTGGTAAGTAGCTTGTTTACCAGCCACATGGTTCCGGGTTCAGTCCCACTGCGTGGCACCTTGGGCAAGTGTCTTCTACTATAGCCTCGGGCCGACCATAGCCTTGTGAGTGGATTTGGTAGACGGAAACTGAAAGAAGCCCGTCGTATATATGTATATATATATATATATATGTGTGTGTGTTTGTGTGTCTGTGTTTGTCCCCCTAGCATTGCTTGACAACCGATGCTGGTGTGTTTACGTCGCTGTCACTTAGCGGTTCGGCAAAAAGAGACCGATAGAATAAGTGCTGGGCTTACAAAGAATAAGTCCCGGGGTCGATTTGTTCGACTAAAGGCGGTGCTCCAGCATGGCCGCAGTCAAATGACTGAAACAAGTAAAAGAGTAAAAGAGTAAAAGAATATATATATATATATATGTGTGTGTATGTATATATGTATATATGTATATATATATGTATATTATATATATATATATATTATATTATATATATATACAACATATATACATACATATATATACATACATATATATATATAATATATATATATATAATATATAATATATAATATATATATATATAATATATTATATATTATATAATATATATATATATATAATATAATATATAATATAATATATATATATATATATATATATATATATATATATTATATATATATATATAACGGGAAGCTTTATGAAAATAAACAAAAGACGAAGGCAGGTGGAAAACAAACGAACAATTGTATTAGTATGGCGCTCAGGAAATAAATAAAACAAGTCTTTAACGTTTCGAGCCTACGCTCTTCAACAGAAAGATACACAGAGAGAGAAAAACACAGAAAGAAGGAGAGAAAAAAAATGCGTGCAGTAGCTAACGAATCAACATGGCGATCTGATTTCGGCCAGAGGTCAAAGATCAAACATGAGACGCGAGAGCGAAATAGGGGAGATATAGGGTTGATAAAAGGGTTGAGGGACCAGCTAAAAGTGCGTGGGAGGGGTCTGGATGTGTGTATGTATAGGGTTGGTGTATGTATTAGTATGTATAAGGGTGTGTGTGTGTGTGTATGAGAGAGTATTAGTGCGTAAGATTGGTCTGGACGTGCGTATGTATGGGGTTGGTGTATGTATTAGTATGTATTAGTATGTATTAGTACGTATTGGTATGTATAGGTGTGTGTGTGTGTGTGAGAGAGAGTATAAGTGCGTATGCGGGGTCTGGACGTGTGTATGTATAGGGTTGGTGTTGTAGTATAGTATGTACTAGTATGTATTAGTACGTATTAGTATGTATTAGTTGGTGTGTGTATTAGTATGGCACATCATATGTGATGTGATGTGTAAAGTCATGTGGTGTAGTGAGGAGAAGAGGGTGAGGGGGAGAAGAGGGGGAGGGGGAGAAGAGGGGGGAGAGAAGACATATATACATACATATATACATTAGCACTTTCTTTCAATTTTATTTCCATTTCTTTCCGAGTGTCTTCTTGACACCTAGGGTTGAGAAACATACTGTATACATTGATAGGCCATTAATACAAGCACCCCAGATTGTTATGTGACAGAGAAAAGGGGAAGACAGACAGAAAAAGGAAAAAAAGAAAAAATAGAAAAGTAAACAAATAAAACAAAGGGGGTGGAGAAGGAAAGAAAATTTACAGCAACAATACTCTTCTCAATACGTTCGATGTACCAGTTAAAACAATCTTTTGCTCTTCTTGCATAGATGGTAAGCCAGGGATCATTCTTAAATAATTTTCAGTTCCTTTTTGATCATTCCAAGTGCTCCTACAATCACTGGTATTGTAACCATCTTGAGATGCACACCTTTTCGATTTTGATTTGCAGATTGTTATATTTTTCTGGGCTTATCACATTTTTTTACCGAGATTTTAAGGTCACAGGGTATGCTCATGTCAATCAATAAACAGACTTTGTCTTTCACATTATCTGGCTTATTTGCCTTGATGGTCCGATCTGCACTCATTATTATTATTATTATTATTATATTATTATTATTATTATTATTATTATTATTATTATTATTATTATTATTATTGAGTGAGAGAGCAGTGCATGCCATCAAAGTGACACTGGGGTAAAATATACGAAGCCCAGTATACCCATCATGACTACCTGTCTGATAAGGTTACACCTGGCACATGCATGACAATCATATGTGCGCGACATGGTGATCTCATATCAAGATAAACAGCGCATGACCTTGCAGGTGGGGCCCAGTTAAAATTTTCTTCAGGTCGAGTAACCCATCCCGCTCAAAAGGTCCCGAAATAAGGTTTGTTTAAGGATGATGAACGAAACACCCATGTTTCCAAGGGTGAATTATTCCTCTCAACACATAGCTAGGATGCTCTTCCACTACTTCTCCTGATCAGAGATGCACATATTGTCAGCCACCAAGGGACATGGTCAACTGGTTAAGGTCAGTCAATTGACAAGCAAATATGTGGTATTGAGCAGAATATTTGCTGTAGCCCATCTTTTATACCAAAACAAAACAATGTACATGATGACATGTCCAATCAGTTAAGATCAGAAGCCATGAAAGCCACTGCCTGGTACTGCATCGGGGCATATTTATTATCATTACTACTACTACTACTACTACTACTACTACTACTACTACTATTATTATTATTATTATTATTATTATTATATGAAAGCTCACAGCTTATTTTGCTGAGTATGATGGAAAGTGTCAGCTGTCCACAGTCAGCAGACTAAGATGACACTTGTTTACTGGTCATGCGAAGAATTCTTGCAGTTTCAAGCAATGATGATTTTTTGCAGATGTTCTACCTTCACACTAGCACCAAACTTTTTTTTAGCTTTGTTGGTAGTTGATTGCTGATACTTCCAGGTGCACCAATTTCTATTGTTATCACGTCTACATTCTTCATTGACCACTACCTTCGCATTTCCCGCTTCAAATCGTCATAATTCTGTATTTTTTCTTCTTCTTTCACATAGATCCTGTTGTTTATTATCATGCATGTTATTTCATTTTTATACACCACAGCAATATCCGGTTTCCGATGTTTGGCCAGGTGATCGCACTCGATCATTGCATCCCACAGGATTTTGCAATTCTCATTCTCGGTGACTTCTGGTGTTTTCTCATACCACGTCATTGCCCTTTGTAGGCCGTGATGTCCATAAACCTCCCAATGGACCATTCTTGCCACATTGTCATAGCGCCTTTTAAATTCGCGTTGTACCAATTTCAGGCATTCGCTAACGATGTGCCATACCGTTTCACCCCTCTCATCACATATTCTGCACTTGTCGTAATCGGTAGGGTTGTCTATTCTGCACTTAACATAGTTGGTCCTTAACACTTGTTCTTGAGCAGCGCATATGAGTGCTTCCGTCTCTATCTTCAGATCACTCCTCCTCATCCATAGCTATGTGTCCTCTATATCTGTTTAGGCGTTCACATCTCTTGCAAAGTGACAGTACATTTTCTCCCATGCTTTTCCTTTTTGGTTCATTTCTTGTTTAATTTTTTTCTTTCATTACACAATTTTCAGTTTTGATCACGCCAGTCTTCTTTGTATGTTTCAACTATGACTCCACGTCATTTTTATATACCACCCTAAACTCTTTTCCTCTGCTTCCATTCAATCCTGGCAACTGATCAAACCTCTTTCACCCTTTCTTCTGGACAAGTACAGCCTATCGGTGTCACTCTTAGGGTGGAAAGCTCCGTGCACTATCAACATTTTTCTAGTCTTGGTATCCATTTTCATTACTTCTCTCTTTTGCCATTTTATAATTCCTGCTCCATACCGAAATGATGCTATCGCCCACGTATGAACTGCTTGGATTTTATTCCATCCAGTCAATTTTGAGTGCAACACCAACCTTAGTCTTCGGAAATACTCCACCCTCAGTTGCTCTTTCATTTCCTTTTCCATTATCTCGTTGAACTCTTGTATACCAAGGTATTTATAGCCTTCCATTTTAATTTATTTAATCCAGTCTTTAATAGGTAATTCTATCCCTTCTAGAGACTGTACCTTGTCTCTTTTTAGGTAGATTATTCTGCACTTCTTGTGTCCAAATTCTATTCCAATTCTGTTATTATCATATTTGTACATCAATCAAATTAGATAAATTCAATGATAGAATAGCAACGTTTCAAATCAGTCCAAAACTGTTGCTACACTCATTCGTTTTGACGATGAAGATTTTCAGGAGGATGTCCAAAGCGTTACCTAACAAAAATTCGAGGAAGCGTGCTTGCCCCATTTCCTCCCCGCTCTCTGTTCCCGAGCCTATGTCAGTTGCAGCAGTGTTCTAATCAACTTCGTATGATTTTAGAGGTCAGAGTGGAAATTGTGGAAATTGTGGAAATTGTGGAAAAAGTGGAAATTGTGATCCTGGCTTGTTCGTCACGTTTGAAACTTTGACTTTTCACGGTCCACAAATACTTTTTATCTTTACCCGCATTTTCTTCCCTTCTTTATGAAGGAAATTATCCTTATTGCTTTTTCCTGGAACTCTAGCATTTTTTCTTTCTCTCTTCCTTCCTTCCTTCCTTTCTTTCTTTTTAGCTTGTTGAAATATCAACAAACGGGAATCGAACATGGAACATAGACTCGGTTCACCGTGATAAACGCCACTCTTTCATTTCTTCCCCTTTCCTTCTCTCACTCTACTTTTGACTCTTTCTCTATATCTCGCTCACACTCGCACTCCTACTCAATCTTTTGTTCTCACTCTCGATTTAGTATTTACTTTTATCTTATCTCTTCTCCCCCCCTCCCGCTCTTTTCTCCTTCACTTGCTCATAGTGTCACCCAGACTCTCTCTCTCTTTCATTCCTATTTTATCATCTTTATATCACTCCCCTTTCTCTCTCTCTCTCCTTCCCTCCTTTCTTCTTTCCCTTTCCCCAGTCTGTCTTTCAAGCGAACTCCTGGACTCTTTCACTCTCACTCTCGCCCTCTCTCCTTTCCTCCTCTTCCTTACTTGTCCTACGTTATTGAAGTGAAGCAATGTCTCATGGGAAAACTAGCGGTTAATAAGGACGGGGAATAAGGTAAACGTTATCTGACACAACTGGGAGTTCAGCATCGCCATTTTACGTTTGCAAGCTTGGCCTGGCATGGCAAAGAGGCGGTCGTAATATCAATCAGTAAATGATTAGGCTTCCGTTGCAGCTTTTACTGATACGGCCATTGATACGGTTACTGACCAGTAATTTTCTGCTCGCTCATCATATTCTGTCACGGTTTGTCAAAGATCAAACCGTTTCCAATTGATTCCGATTCTGCCTTAATTGCGTCGACGAGCCACTGATTGTATAAACGAAATTATCAGTAAACAGCGTTTAGTAATTCGTCCTTTTCCCCTTTCTTTTCCCTCCATTTTGTTGCAATCGTAACCACTACCACCACCGCCACTACAACAAACACCGCTACCATTTTATCTTTGTATACACTAAGTACATGGATACATACTCAAACATGAATTACTTACACACTTGTATAAATATACTCGCACATATGAAGTCTCGCGTTTACACATATTCATATATAGACAGTATCATATCAGGCATATGAACACGCACACACACACACACACACACACACAACACACACAAAGGCACGCACGCACACACACACACACACTGAGAGTCACACACAGAGTGTAAAACACACGCAGAAACTCACAAGCAGTCACAATCCGAATCCTGTACACGCACAAGCATACACTCACACAAACAACATCGCCGTTACCACCGCCACCGCCACCACCGCCACCACCAGCAACATCTGCACTACCATCTCCACCGCCATCGTCACCATCAGTAGCGCTCTCATTGTCAGCAGTTGCAATATCCATTTCTTTACTACCCAGAAGGGGCTAAACATAGAGGGAACAAACAAAGACAGACAAACGGATTAAGTCGATTATATCGACCCCAGTACGTAACTGGTACTTAATTTATCGACCCCGAAAGGATGAAAGGCAAAGTAGACCTCGGCGGAATTTGAACTCAGGACGTAACGGCAGACGAAATACTGCTATGCATTTCGCCCGGCGTGCTAACGTTTCTGCCAGCTCGCCGCCTTTCAGCAGTTGCAATATCATTGTTAGCAAAGCATCTCTCACCTCTAACTCCACTACAGTTACCTCCGCCGCTGTCGTCGTCATCATCATCATCGTCACTGTTGTGAACCCCTCATTAACAGTATTACAATGATCATGATTAAAATCTCACCATCCCTTCCTCCGGCCATCACCACCACCAGCACCACTGCCATCATCAATATTAAACAATCTTCTAGTCCTCATCCCGCCACATACCTAATAAGTGGATCAACGAGGGAAATTTCACAAGTCAAGTGACAGACATTTTAACCACCTTCAGGAATACTTTTTGATTAGTTTTCATTTGCTAGATTTTGTTTGTGGTTAATTGGATAGCAATGGCAGCTATAATTTTACTTTCTTACTGTGTTGCGGCCAACAGGTGCAAACGCCGCCAACTGGTTTCAATTCTTACCCTTTCCTTCCATCATCCATACTCTTTCACTGCCACTTTTCATCTCTACAGAATGTCTTTGCGCGTGTGCATGTGTGCGTGTGTGAGAGAGATTATCTCTCCTTTTTCTCCATCTCTCTCATTCTCTTTCTCTCTCTCTCTCTCTTTCTCTTTCGTTTTGTCTTTCATTATCTTTCCTCCTTTCTAATATTCTATCAATACAAACATAAAAGACCACTCACAAGGCATTGGTCGGCCAGGGGCTATAGCAGAAGACACTTGCCCAAGATGCCACGCAGTGGGACTGAACCCGGAACCATGTGGTTGGTTAGCAAGCTACTTACCACACAGCCACTCCTGCGCCTATATACATACATACATACATACATACATACATACATACATACATACATACATACATATATATATATATATATATATATATATATATATATATATATATATATATATATACATTTAAAGTGCTGGCCTCTGATGCATACACAAATACAGCCGAGACCATCCACTGATATCGGCATTAATATACGGCGAGCTGGCAGAAACGTTAGCGCGCCGGGCGAAATGCTTAGCGGTATTTCGTCTGTCGTTACTTTCTGAGTTCAAATTCCGCCGAGGTCGAATTTGCCTTTCATCCTTTCGGGGTCGATAAATAAAGTACCAGTTTCGCACTGGGGTCGATGTAATCGACTTAATCCCTTTGTCTGTCCTTGTTTGTCCCCTCTATGTTTAGCCCCTTGTGGGTGGTAAAGAAATATATACTGCATTAATATTGCCCCGACTTTCCGTTGCATTGTTGCCTTTATTGAACTCATATGGCTAAATATACTGAATATGCTCCTTTGTCACTTCCATTATACGTTTGAAAAAATTACTGTTAAAATCGAACTTGCACCAAGAATAAAGACATACTCTCTCTCTTTCTCTCTTTTACTTGTTTCAGTCATTTGACTGCGGCCATGCTGGAGCACCGCCTTTAGTCGAACAAATCGACCCCGGGACTTATTCTTTGTAAGCCCAGTACTTATTCTATCGGTCTCTTTTGCCGAACCGCTATGTGACACCAGCATCGGTTATCAAGCAATGCTAGGGGACAAACACAGACACACAAACACACACATACACATATATATATACATATGTACAACAGGCTTCTTTCAGTTTCCGTCTACCAAATCCACTCACAAGGCATTGGTCGGCCCGGGGCTATAGCAGAAGACACTTGCCCAAGATGCCACGCATCTGAACCCGGAACCATGTGGTTGGTTAGCAAGCTACTTACCACACAGCCACTCCTGCGCCTATGGTAAAATTACTACCTGCTTTTATAACAAGTTGATGCAGGTAATTTAACTCGTCCCCCTCAGACTTTTATCTCATGCAATTAAAAAACCCCACATTATTTATGGGATGACCCAATATATTTGTGTGTGTTTGTATCTGTGTGTGTGTGTGTGTGTGTGTGTGTGTGTGTGTATGCGTGTGTGTTTGTGTGTGTGTATACCACGCTCGCCAACTTGCAACAAGGCAATCAAAAAGCCCTACTAACAATTAGATGTACGGAGTTCGTAGTATTGGAGAACTTGCAAAAATTGTCAAAGAACGGGCCTCAGGGACAGCAGGTATACAATTACACATACCTTCCAAGAGAGCGAGAGACCAAGAAACCAAGATTTAATTCTTTCGACTCCAATCAAAAATTGGATAAAGTATATTTTGTCTTTTTCTGGAAATATCTAACTTGCCTTAACTTACTGTCACCTCCGAACAGAAAAGTATAAAAACGAATAAGACAATACTTTTATAAGTACTATACCTATAAAGATAAATATTTCCTTAATACTGGTTTCCAATTTTGACACAAGGCCAGCAATATCTGGGAAGGGAGTAAGTCGACTACATCTCAACTGGTAATTACTTTATTGACCCCGAAAAGATTAAAAGAAAAGTGTTGGGGCACAACTTGGAGAGCTTTTAGTGGAATTAATCGACCCCAGAGCTTCTTTCTTTTTGTTAAGTCTGGCACTTTTTCTCTCGGTCTCTTTTACCGAATCGCTAAGTTACAGGGACGTAAACACACCAACACCCGTTGTCAAGTGTTGGTGGGGACCAACATAGACACAAAGACACACACTCTTAGATTTGTATATTTTTTGTATATTTTAAGATGCTTTAAAGCTTTTAGCTTTCCTTTTGACTTTTTTTGTAGAACCCGTTTGAAACGATATCCCGTCCTAAAAGTCTTTGAATCGATGGGGTTTTTTTTAAGTGAAAGTATCAATAACAACAATAATAATGCTTTGTTTATTAATTACAAAGGGTTTAGAAAAAAAATTAACGACAATGTGTAAGTATAAACAGGAAACTGACAAACCAGACTGATAGACCCCGCCTACCCTGCCTGGCCAAAAGGAAGGCCGTAGAGCGATTTTGCAACAGACTCAGCTGATGGCTGGATCCATCTTACACGCGCCAGTAGGTGTTCGACATAATTTTACTTGTGAGGAATCGCTGGAGATGTCGCAGCTTCGGTGCGTGTCTTCATATCATCAGTACCTGCACATCGTGCACGTCGTAGCTGATGACCACCATAGTTGTCTAGTGACCTGAAGTCGTTGCGCAGATAGCTTTCCTTCCAAGACGAACCTCAGGTCACGTGCATTTGCACTAACTATTCTGGGTAAGGGTACATTCGTCAGAAGGAAAATGAGAATCTCTCACTTTATTCCTTTAGTTCTCAAACTGAAAACGGGTGGCTTGAGACAGTCAAGCTTTAAAATTTCAATTTTTCGCATGCTATCATCCATTTTTGTCGTTGACCTCAAAAACCCTCATCACTCCCTACACACTCATTTGCTAATCACATCTGTTGTACAACAAATGTGATTGACTGATGGAAGATAGGTGTGTATAACGCTTGATCGTACATTTGCTGTCGGTATTCTGCGCTCATATGATTCACCACTCCTCTATTGCAATCCACATGTTTGCATATCTTTCGCCGTCACTAACCTTACCGGAGCATGTTCCCCCATGACCTTGCCCTTTACTCACCCGTAGTATATGACAAATTCGAAATAAATATACAATACAGTTATATTAAATTGGTTTACTGAATTTTAACTTTTTTTATAATGCCTCCAAAAAAGAAAATGAGATGTGACAAATCTTATTTGAAATTCGGTTTTATTGTGACAAAGTCTGGCGGAGAAGGAAACATGTTTTGTGTTCCGAGGTTTTGGCGACTTCTTCAGATTTTGGCGACAGATTGAAGAAGTCCAGACCTGATGACAGGAATGTTTTTGCTGGACATTTGGCTGGTTTGAAAGCATCCTACGAAGTTTCAAGGAAAATAGCTGTTGCCGAAAAGCTCCACAATATCAGCGAAGAGTTGATGTTGCCTTGCTGCAAAGATATCATATCGAATGTGCTGGAAAGTTCTCAACTTCAGAAGCTGAAGCATGTCTCTCTCTCTCTCTCTCTCTCTCTCTCTCTCTCTCTCTCTCTCTCTCTCTCTCTCTCTCTCTCTCTCTCTCTCTCTCTCTCTCTCTCTCTTAAACGATACTGTTAGCTGTTTGATAGCATTCTGTCTCCAAGATTTTCAATTCTCTTTTGATCCAGCTTAATGAAATGATCGATGTTTCCAACTTGGCCCAACTTTACGTCTATGTACGTTATGTACATAACAATCACCTGATATACGAACTCTCGTTTTCTTGAAACCATTAGCACCAAAACAACCACAAGGGAAATATTTAACAAAATGGACAACTTTGGGGGAGTACATGACGTCAACTGAGAGCATGTCACTGGCGTGTGCACCGATGGCGCTGCGGCGATGCTTGGTTGCCGATCCGACTTTGGTGAACGAAAAATCCCCAGGTGCTATTGGTACACACTGCACAATTTATCGACAATCACTAATGGTGAAAACCATGCCTGATGAGTTAAAAATGTTCTGAATTACGTGATTACAGAGGTGAATTTCATCAAAGCCAACGCACTCAACTCCCGTCTGTTTGCCGAGTTGTGCAAAGAAAGTTATTCTGAGTTTGAAACGCTTCTGCTGCCCCCACAAGTGAGATGGCTTTCGAGAAGAAAAACAGTAAAGAGGGTCTTCCTTCTACGAAAAGAAGTTCACAATTTTTTTAAAAGACGCCAAGCCAGATTTATTCGCTAAATTCACCGATGTTCGTTTTCTGATCCGCTTGCCATTCCTGGTGGTCATATTTGAGTCAGTGAATGAGACGGTCAATTCTTCACTGCAAGGGAAAGATATAACCATGTTTCATTCTCATGAAAAACTAACTGCTTTCAAAATGAAGCTTGAACTTCGGCACCCAAAGTTAGATAGAAAGAACTTTGCAGCATTTCCTCATGTTTATTGATGAAAACAAAATTCAAGTCAATGACGACATCGTTGAACTCCTGAAACAACACAAGTCAATATTTGGCAGAGAAATATCTCTTTATTTTCCTGATCTTCATGACCTTGACAAACACTGCTGCTTTATCAGGAACCCCTTTGTGCTCTCTGTTAGTGATCTGCCAACACAAGACAATTCAATTCAAGAGCAGTTCATTGATTTGGTCAATGATCGAGGGGAAAAATGTTTTCCTGTGAAATATGCTGTTCTGACTTTTGGATTGAAATGGCACAATCATATCCTGATGTCACAAAGATGGTTCTTTAAGTACTGATGCCATTTCCAACCACCTATGAGTGTGAGATCCCGTTTTCCACTTGCCAACAAAACGAAATTACGAAATCGACTGGATGTCACACCAGAAATGAGGGTTGCCCTCTTCAAAACAGAACCGATCATTGAAGCGCTGGTTACTTTACTGTATATAAAATGACAGATGGTTCTGCTTATGCGAATAAATAATTTCTTATATAGTTTTTGTTGTTATGTACCAGGGATTCAGGAAAAGGGATGGCAAACCTTCAGGAGAGGAGGAGAAGACGGTGTTTGTACTAAAATTGTGGGTTTCTACGCATACTAGTGGCCCAGTTGCAAAAACTTCTGCACATTTTGTGATGCTATTACAGTTCTTCTGTTGAAGACAGCTAAATTGATTGGAATGCTCCTCTTGGATAATCAGTATGAGAAATGACCTGATAATGGAGAAGAATAGCATCGCAAACATGGTGGAAAAGGCAGGTGATGCCAAAAGTTCGAGAAACACTGTCATATACCGCAGTTTTCTTGTATAACCCGCGTTTCCTTTTGCCAAACGGATATAAATGGGTCTTATGCAGTTGTTAATGTCAGATGATCGGGATATTTTTGGACTGTTTTTGCTTCTCATTTGTGTTGTATGTCATTTTTTCCATTTTAATTTTCAGCGGAAAAAGCTGTAAGGGGACCAGCACGTAAAACTTTTGTAAAAGTCTGAGAACCCCTGCTTTAGGGGGGTGGTAGATGATTCTTGCCTTTAGCTGGCTGTAGGTTTGTCCATACTCTCTTTTACTCTTTTACTTGTTTCAGTCATTTGACTGCGGCCATGCTGGAGCACCGCCTTTAGTCGAGCAAATCGACCCCGGGACTTATTCTTTGTAAGTCCAGTACTTATTCTATCGGTCTCTTTTGCCGAACCGCTATGTGACGGGGACGTAAACACACCAGCATCGGTTGTCAAGCAATGCTAGGGGGACAAACACAGACACACAAACATACACACACACACATATATATGTATAAATATATACGACGGGCTTCTTTCAGTTTCCGTCTACCAAATCCATTCACAAGGCATTGATCGGCCCGGGACTATAGCAGAAGACACTTGCCCAAGATGCCATGCAGTGGGACTGAACCCGGAACCATGTGGTTGGTTAGCAAGCTACTTACCACACAGCCACTCCTGTCCATGAGTAATTCTTCTCATAATCTTTTGTTTATATTCCCCCCTGGAGCTTCCTGCTCTTTTCGGGGATTTATTTTTTAAGATTTTGCATGCATGGTCTGATATATGAATGATGTGTACTGAAACATTATTGGTTAACAAGATACAGTTATTGTCTATAATGTTTGTATGTTTGTGTATGCGTCCATAAGTTCTATATTGCTTGTGTTTATAACCGTGTAGTTAATGGCTTCTGTTTTGTTCGCGCTGGGGTGTGTAATCTGACTGCTGTTGTGCGTATGAATTAGATCGTATGTGTAATAGTGGCGCCTGTGATAGTAGTAACGGTGGTGATGGGGACGATGGTGTTGATATTATTGGTGTATATAAAATGATAAAGGCGGCGAGCTGGCAGAAACGTTAGCACGCCGGGCGAAATGCGTAGCCGTATTTCGTCTGCCGTTACGTTCTGAGTTCAAATTCCGCCGAGGTCGACTTTGCCTTTCATCCTTTCGGGGTCGATAAATCAAGTACCAGTTACGCACTGAGGTCGATATAATCGACTTAATCCGTTTGTCTGTCCTTGTTTGTCCTCTCTGTGTTTAGCCCCTTGTGGGTAGTAAAGAAATAGATATTATTGGTGTAGCAACTGCGGAGAGTGTTGATGCAGCGTTCCTCAAAAGTAACTCCATCCATTTGTTCGTATCCGCCAGTTGTGTGTGTGTGTGTGGTGTGTGTGTGTGTGTGTGTGAGAGAGAGAGAGAGAGAGAGAAAGAGTGAGTTTCTTTTTCTTTTCTTAGCATTGGTAATTTTTTTTAATATTTAGGGGAGAGGGGATGTCTTATGGGTCATTGTAATTTTAAGGAAGGGTTACGTTGATTACATCGGCCCCAATACTTTATTTTCTCAACCAAGAAAGGATGAAAGCCAAAACAGGTGTTGGGATTTGAACTCGGAATGTAAATAGTCAGAACAACCAGCAGAAGACGTTTGGTCGGACGCTGTAATAATTCTACCAAATCCAAAGCATAATTCTTTCCACTATAGACACAAAGCCTGCACTCGAAAGCATAAAACCGGAAGAAACGTCGCTAAAAGTTTTGTCCGGCGTGCTAATGATTCTACCAGTCTGCCAGCTTTCAGTTTCTAATTTTGTCACAAGGTCAGCAATTTTAGGGAGGGTATATAACTGGTATTTATTTCATCGAAACGCTTTGTGTTATTTCGTCAGCCGCTACGTTCTGAGTTCAAATTCCGCCGAGGTCGACTTTGCCTTTCATCCTTTCGTGGTCGATAAATTAAGTACCAGTTACGCACTGGGGTCGATTTAATCGACTTAATCCGTTTGTCTGTCCTTGTTTTCCCCCTCTGTGTTTAGCCCCTTGTGGGTAGTAAAAAAAATAGGTATTTATTTCATCGACCTCGAAGGATGAAAGGCAAAGTCGACCTCGGCGAAATTTGAACTCAGATCATTAAAACGTCAGAAGTCATATAACGATTCTACCAACCTCAAATAATAATAATTCGGTGATGAGCTTTGAGCGTGCATCGGCGTGACGCACGGCGCGTGTTGCTTGTGTACGTTTATTCATAGGTGTACTTGTGTGAATTTGTTTGCGTGTGAATGTATATGTATGTGTGTGTGTGGATGTGTGTGGATGTAGTCGTTATTTACACAAAAGTCATATTGTGCTGTTATCAACGCAACACAACCTCCCAATCAACATCAAAGCCACGGACACCTACATTCTCACTTCCTAACATTTTTTTTTTCACTGTGATTGCCCCCTGCTACCTGCCTTATTATCAGTGTTGTTGGACTTTAAGAGCTGAAATGTTTGTCAGAACAAACATTTGTATAATGGGCTCCTAAACTGAAACACGCGTGTGTGCTTGCCATTTGTGTATGTGTGTGTATATAAGTAATACATATATACAAACAAACATACAAATACAAATGCATATACGTATACACATATATACAAATATACACACAAACACAAACGCGCATGTATGTAACCATGAGTATATACATATGAGTGTGGGTGGTGTGTGTGTGCGCGTGCGGTTGTACGCACGCACACATACACGCACCTATATATATACACACACTT
>NC_042999.1:161102418-161132418 GCF_006345805.1 Octopus sinensis | reverse complement strand
GACATGGCCTGGACCAATCTCTGGTCGAAACATATCTAAGTTTTATCTAAGTTTTATATATATATATATATATATATATATATATATAATAATAATAATAATAATGTATGTATGTATGTGTCTGTATGAATGTATGTGTGTGTGCATATCTATATATGTATATATGTGTGTGTCTATATTTGTATTCTGCATATTCATGTGTTTGCGTGTCCGTGTTTGTGTGTTTTTATGTATGTGTGTGCGCGTGTGTGTGCTTGTATATGTGAGTGTGTACTTCTGTCTCCTTCTGTGTGTGCATGTCTGAGTGTGTGTGTGTGTTTCGCAACTATGTACCGAGTTTGTATGTGTAGATGTGTGTCTCCATATGTGTCTTTGTGTGAAGTAAAGTGTGTGTGTATATATGGTCATGTGTTTTAGTCTCCATTTGTGTATGTGTGCTTGTCTGTTCATATATATTTCTTTACTGCCCAGAAGGGGCTAAACATAGAGAGAACAAACAAGGACAGACGAAGGGATTGAGCCGACTATATCGTCCCCAGTGCGAAACTGGTACTTTATTTATCGACCCCGAAAGGATGAAAGGCAAGTCTATGTTTACATTCATATCCATATGCACTTGTATGTAGACATATGGATATGAAAGTAAACAGATAGACATACAGACGGATAGTTACATAGGTTATAAGAACAGACAAGCACACATACGCAGATGAAGACTGAAACACATGACCATATACACACACACTTCACTTCACACAAGGACACATAAGGAGACACACGTCCACGCATATGGAGATACACATCCATACATACAGACACAGTACATAGTTGCAAAACACACACACACACATACACATTCAGACATGCACACACACAAGGAGACAAAGGTTCACATACACATATGCAAACATACACACACACACGCAAGCACAGACATGAAAACATAAACATAGACACCTAAACACATGAATATATACAATTATAGACACACACATACATATATACATATGCACACATACAC
This sequence comes from Octopus sinensis, assembly GCF_006345805.1. Taxonomy (NCBI): domain Eukaryota; kingdom Metazoa; phylum Mollusca; class Cephalopoda; order Octopoda; family Octopodidae; genus Octopus; species Octopus sinensis. The sequence goes on along the minus strand of NC_042999.1, from coordinate 161,131,397 downwards.
ATGCATACACACATACATACATACATACATACATACATACATGCATGCATACATGCATGCATACATGTGTAGGCACACACACACACACACACTGACCCACACGCATTCGCACAAACAAACAAAAAGGAAATAAGTGGAAATTTTACCCAGACACAACGAATAATGCTTCAAACACGAACTCACATAAAGAATCTTGCAAACCAAATCAAAACCGATATATATATATCTATATATATATATATGTGTGTGTGTGTGTGATATGTGTGTGTGTGTGTGTGTGTATCAGCCGAAATAGCGAGGATGAAATGGTTCTTGACTGAAGATGGAAGCTTCGAATGACCCGTCCTTGTATCGTCTATCTGGATGTTTTGTTGTCCCTATTTGTATCACCTAGTTGTCTGGATGTTTTGCGTTCTTGTCCCATTTTCTGTTTCATATATATGTATATAAATATATATATATATATATATATATATATATATATATATACATATTTATATATATAGCGAGCGTACGTACACTTTGTTCTCTTATATGTAAGTACACATTTATATATTATAATACCTAGATAGATAGATAAAGATAAGATATAGATATATACATACATACATACATATATAATATAATATATATATATATATATATATATATATATATATATATATATATATATATATGTATATTACATATATATATGTATAAGTGTACAAAGAAGCCAGACGCTAATGGATTTATAACGTGGCGGATTTGGAATGTCTTGCCAAGTGACTGACTCATACTGACGACGGTTAGGCCTCTCGGGCCAACACCCGAGACTATAGTATATGAGCATCTGAACAGCATAATCTTTAAAGGTATTCTTTTTAATTCTTTGTCCGTTTCCTCGCATACTATTACTTTCTATGATTTTGGTGTGTTATGGCAGCTGAACAGAGACCTTAGCTCTCATTTCTGAATAGGTTGATGCTCACTGTATCCTTAAAGCATCGTGCTAATTATATATATATATAATATATATATATATATATATATATATATATTATCTTTGTATATGTATGTATGTATGTGGTGTGTATGATGTATGTATGTATGTATGTGTGTGTGTATGTGTATGTATGTATGTATGTATGTATGTATGTATGTATGTATGTATTATGTATGTATGTATGTGTGTGTGTATGTATGTATGTATGTATGTGTTTGTGTTGATGTATGTATGTATTTATGTATGTATGTAGTATGTATATATGATGTATGTATGTATGTGTGTATGTATGTATGTTTGTATGTATGTGTATGTTGTATGTATGTTTGTATGTATGTTGTATGTATGTACGTACGTATGTATGTACGTACGTACGTATGTATGTATGTATGTATGTATGATGTATGTAGTATGTATGTATGTATGTATGTATTATGTATGTATTGGTGTTGTGTATGTATGTATGTATGTGTGTGTTGTATGTATGTTATGTATTATGTATGTATGTATGTATGTATGTATGTATGTGTGTATGAGTATGTATGTACGTATGTTGATGTATGTATGTATGTATGTATGTATGTGTGTGTGTATATGTATGTATGTATATATGTATGTATGTATATGTATGTATGTATGTATGTATGTATTTATGTATGTATGTACATAGGCACATACACACGCACGAATTCACGCATACACACACAGATACATACCTCAGGCATTCATGTGCGTACAGAAAGCAAGAATCGATAAGTCAAAAATGATTGATTGAATGATTTGCCGGGACAACAACAACCAAACATGATAGTGTATACAATATATCTATTGATCCTATCACGGGATAGTTAGTAATGAGGTTGATGTGATTATTTCGTAGGTGGCGATCAAGATTATCAAGATGGCGGGGGAAGGGGCAGTTTTAAAAGTTTTAAGAATTACTGATATACTGTTGATGTACATGGTGGTGGTGGTGGTGGTGGTGGTGGTGGTGGTGGTGGCAATGAGGAGGGGCGACGGATGATGATAATGATGATGATGATGAGGTGGAGGAGGAGGAGGAAGGGGAGGAGAAGCGGAGAACGAGGATGGTTTATGATATTGACAATGACAGTTATTTCCTTATTGTTACATATTGTTAAATGTACGATAGTCTAATTTAAAGCACACACACACATCCATACATACAGATGTACATACATACATACATACATACATACATACATACATACATACATACATACATACATACATACATATACACCACTGAGTGAAAATATATATATCAATATTTATATTCATATTCATGAATGTGACTGAGCGCGTATGTAACATATTGATATTTAAATAAAATAAATTATTATTATTATTGTTATCTTTTTTTTCTTCTTCTTTCAAATTTGCTTCCATTTCTTGCCGAGTGTCTTCCCGACTCCTAGGGCAAAGAAACTCATAGTATACATTGGTAGGCCATTAAACTAACCTCACTAGTTCGTTCATTTTTTATTTTTATTTTAAAGTTAAATTAAAATACATGGGTAGTAATAGTTCTCACATCGACAATGCTCTTCTCAATACGTGTGATGTACCAGTTAAGACAATCTTTTGCACTTCTTGCAGGGATGGTAAGCCAGGGATCATTCTCATATAATTTTCGGTTCCCTTCTTGATCATTCCTAGTGCTCCTACGATCACTGGTATTGTAATCGCCTTGAGATGCCACATTTTCTCAATTTCAATGAGTAGGTCTTTATATTTTCTGAGCTTGTCAAACTCTTTCGCCGAGATATTATGATCACAGGGGATGCTCATGTCGATCAATAAACAAACTTTATTGTTTTGGTCTTTCACAACAATATCCGGTTTATTGGCTTTGATGGTCGGTTGTATTGTATGTACTGGAAAGTCCCACAGAATCGTTACATTTTCTCCTTCAGTTACAGCTTCAGGGTGGTGATTATACCACTTGTCGGCAGTTTTGATATTGTAATCCAACTTATTAGCCAGTGTAGATATTGGCCAACTCTGTCATGTCTTAATTTATACTCCACTGGTGCTAAGACTAAGACATCCAGAGATTAGGTGGTCCACTGTTTCAATCATGTCGTTGCAGAATCGGCATTTTGGGTCTGCTCCATTTTTCATCACAATGGCCTGGTAGTTCCGGGTTAATAGGCTTTGATCTTGAGCAGCCAAGATGAAACCTTCGCTCTCTTTTAGCCCTGAGCCTCCGTAGCCACTGATGGTTTGCTTCTGGTCAACATCAGCTTGTTTGCTACGGGCACATATTTGCCGTGCAGAGGTTTCTCTCCCACCTATCAGCCAATTGCTCGTGCGCTTTTTTCGTTGCCATTATTTTTACCTTCTTTACAACAATAGTTGCCGTACTTCCCTCGGGTTGTTCAGTTTGGGTATCCTGCACGAGATCAATAGCAAATTTTTTTGCTTTCCTTTATGATAGAATGATGCATCTTTCGTCTCTCGTGATTTTCCACGAGCTTTAGCATCCAGTCATTTGTTATTTCAAGATATTTGGCCAGTCCAATTGTGGTTGTTTTGTAATCTAGTTCAAATTGGATCAGGCCTCGACCTCCTTGGGCTCTGGGGAGGTAAAGGCGATCTACGTCTGCCTTTGGGTGGTGCATCCTATTACAACTCAGCAGCTTGCGTATTTTCCTATCTATATTCTTTACTTCACTCATATTCCAGTTCAACACATTGTAGCTATAAGTAACAGCTGGAACTGCTAAGGAATTTATAGCTAACACCTTGTTACGTGCATTTAGTTCAGATTTCAGGACTGCACGAACTCTCCTATAACATTCCTTCCTGATCTTCTCTTTCATGCTTGCATGCTGAATACCAGAGCCTTCATTTATCCCTAAATATTTGTATGTTTGTTCTTGCTCAAGCTCTCTTATGACTGTGTCAACATCTAACACGACTGAACTTGTGGTCTTCACTTTCCCTTTCTGGAAAGTGGCCTTGGCACACTTCTCAAGCCCAAACTCCATCCCGATGTCATCGCTGAATACTTTCACAGTGCGCAATAGGCCTTCAAGTTCATTATCGTCTTTACCATAGAGTTTTAAGTCATCCATATAAAATAGATGGCTTATTCTTTTATTGGCAATTTTATACCCATACCCTGTTCTGTTTAATTCACTTGTAAGGGGTATTAGGGCTATGCAGAATATTAAAGGTGAAAGTGAGTCACCTTGAAAAATTTCACAGTTGATGTTTATATTCTCTGAGGCAAGTACTCCATTAAAGTGGTATAATTGGAGATTCGTATTCCACAACGACATATTGTGCTTCAGGAAGCTTGAAATCACAGGGGAAATTTTGAAGATGTCCAGCGATCTCAAGATCCATGGATGCGGTATACTGTCGAAATCCTTTTTATAGTCAATCCATGCGGAGCTGAGATTTCTGCGCTTGTTGTGACAGTTCTCAAGGATCATACGAATAATTAGGATCATACGAATAATTGCATCCGTATGAGCCTCGGCGGCACCCTTTTTGTTCAATGGGGAAAATATCGTTCTTCTCCATGAATGCATATGTTTTCTCCGCCAGGATAGATGTTAGGATTTTATACGTGGTGGATAGACAGGTTATAGGCCGATAGTTTTTTGGAAGATTGGTTTCGTTATTCTTTGGAAGTAGGTAAGTAATACCACTAACCATTCAGGTGTTTTCTTTGGGTCTCTCATAATTCCATTGAGCAAAAGTTGCAATTGATGTTAAAAGTGTTAAAAGATTGTATTTTGTCTGTGAATTTGTGTGAAATGTAACATTTCGTCAAAAATATGTGCTAAAAAATTCAGTTAATCTATTCTGATGGAATTGTTCAAACTGTAGAATGCGCCCATAAGGGTTTTGCGTGGGAATATAGTCGGTTCAGTCGAAGGTTCGAGTGAGGCTGAGGGATTTGAAACGAGAAATAAAGCATTTATTTCCAGGGGAGGGACTGGGTTGCTGCATGAACACAAAAGTAAAAATTGCAGTAAAGCAAAATGCAATTCCTGTATTTAAGCCAAAACGGAATGTACCGTTCGCGGCAATAGGTCAGTTAAACAAGGAACTTGAAAGACTTGAACAACTAGGAATAATCGAGAAGACGGACCACTCAAACCGAGAAGCACCTACGGTCTCCGTAAAAAGAAAAGTAACAAGAGTTTGTGCGGATTTTTCAATAGGGTTGAATGATTGTTTAATCACACATTGTCGAATCCTGAGGAAGTGTTTTGAAAATTGAATGGAGGGAAATCCTTCACAAAATTAGACCTCTCGGAGGCATATCTACAAAAGAAGAATGCTCACATTTATTAAGCATCAATACACACCGTAACTTATTTAAATTTAAGCGGCTTCCCTTTAGTGTAAAAGTGGCTCCTTCCATATTTTAGTGATAGACGCAATGCTGGGTGACTGATTTTGCTATCATCTATTTAGACTAATAAAAATGAATCACATGAAAAACATGTAGAACACGTTAAAAGAGTACTCGAGAAGATTAGAAAATATGGGTTCAAGTTAACGGAAGAAAAGTGCCAGTTCTTTATGAAAAAAATTAAATACTTCGGCCAGATAATAGATAAAAACGGACGAAAACGGGATCAATCGAGAGTAACTGCGATAAAAAAATATATGCCCACTCCGAATAATGTGTCTATGCTACAAGCATTTTGGGGTTTATTAAATTATTATCAAATTTATATTACCAATATACATAATGTAAGGGCACCTCTCAAGGATCTGTTAAAGAAAAATATAGAATAGGCTCAGGAGTGGCTGTATGGTAAGTAGCTTGTTTACCAACCACTGCGTGGCATCTTGGGCAAGTGTCTTCTGCTATAGCCCCGGGCCGACCAATGCCTTGTGAGTGGATTTCGTAGACGGAAACTGAAAGAAGCCTGTCGTATATATGTATATATATATGTATGTGTGTATGTTTGTGTGTCTGTGTTTGTCCCCCTAGCATTGCTTGACAACCGATGCTGGTGTGTTTACGTCCCCGTCACTTAGCGGTTCGGCAAAAAGAGACCGATAGAATAAGTACTGGGCTTACAAAAAGAATAAGTCCCGGGGTCGATTTGCTCGACTAAAGGCGGTGCTCCAGCATGGCCGCAGTCAAATGACTGAAACAAGTAAAAGAGTAAAAAGAGTAATGGTGTTGGACTGATAAGTGCCATAAGGCATTTGACGAGTAGCTAAAAAAGCATTTTAACATCGGACTTATCGTTAACGCATTTTGACCCAAAGTTAGAAATTACATAGGCTGCAGATGCAAGTGATTACGGTGTAGGAGCCGTGCTTCTGCACAAATATGACGATGGGAGTAAACTGGCTATAAGCCCATTCGTCCCGATCGTTATTTCCAGCTGAAAGGAACTATAGTCAGATAGAAAAGGAAGCATTAGCAATCATATTCGGTGTGAAAAAATTCCATAGATTTATTCATGGAAGAAGTTTCTGTCTACAAACAGATCATCGCCTACTATTGTCAATATACCAATATACGGTTCCAAAAAAGGAATACCAACACACACAGCAAATAGACTACACTACGTTATTGAATTATGATTACAAAATAGAATATTTACTATCAAAAAACTAGGGCATGCGGATGGTTTGTCCAGACTGATACCGAAACGCTGCGAGCCATTCGAAGATGCGGTAGTCGTAGCTTTAAGATCAGAAGGCGAAATAAGAAAACGTAATGTGGGACGTGGTACGCGAATTATCGGCAACCCTAGAAGACATAAAGCGAAATGTGGTAAAGGAGAAATTCATAACAGAAGTGAAAAGAACACTGTGGTCAGTAAAAGTAAATAGGAACAGGTTTAGTGCGAAACGAAACTAAGACGTAAACCTATACTCAATTTGTGATGGCGTACTGATGTATGCACTGCGAGCAGTAATACTTGAAATGCCACAAAAGTAAATGTTGAGTGTACTTCGAGGAAAGCTTTAATGCATAACTACATGTACTGGCCAAAAATGGACAGAGAAATCAAAAATTTAGTAAAAAGTTGTAGAGAATGTGCTCTACCAGCAAAATTACCGACGATAAAAAGTGAACATTGGTCAAAAGTAAATGTTCCGTAGTCGAGACTACACATCGACTTCGCTGGTTCTTTAAACGGTTCATACCACTTAGTGGTAGTTGATAGTTTGGATCTTTTCGGTTTGAACGGCAGTTTTTTCTAGCGGTGTCATATGAAATTGTCACCCATAATTATGACCCTAGTATCGATCTATTGCATTTCAATCTGTTTTAGGGTTAGGGTTAGGGGTGGGTGGAAGGATATCTTTTTTTCTTCACAAATGTAAATAAACCCAATCTGTCTCTTAAACGAGGGACATATTCATACGGCACAGAAAGGTTTTTTAACTCAATGGACGTCATTGATTGGTTGAAATTGCAGAAATTGAAGAAAAAAACAACAAATATCTTACAAACTATAGAATTTTCTCAATAAAGCAAAGAGAAAAAGATGTTTTATAAACACATTCTACCAGTATACAAAGTTTAAAATTTTTTAGTTACCTAGAAATTATGTTAAAAACTGCCTTTCAAACCGAAAAGATCCGATAGTTTCTCTAAATGGCCAGATATTTATAAGTATAAAAAATCAAGCTCCTCATATGCGATAAATGTTTTACATGAGCTCTTTGCGAGATTTGACATCCCAGACGCGAGAGCGTCTGACAATAGAACACAATTTGTTCTTTGTAAGTTTTAAAAAGTTTAGTAAAACTTTGCGGTAGAACATGTGACTACTGCACCACACCATCCCAGATCCGACAGACAGGCAGGACGCTTTGTCGATATGTTCAAGAGAGTCCTAAGAAAGTCGAATTCTTAAGAGTATATCATGTGACACCAAATCCAAATACTCCAACAGCTGTGTCACCAACGGAGCTGATGTTTGCGAGGAAAGTAAAATCAAGGCGGCGAGCTGGCAGAAACGTTAGCACGCCGGGAGAAATGCTTTGCGGTATTTCGTCTGCAGTTACGTTGTGAGTTCAAATTCCGCCGAGGTCGACTTTGCCTTTCATCCTTTCGGGGTCGATAAATTAAGCACCAGTTACGCACTGGGGTCGATGTAATCGACTTAATACCTATGTCTGTCCTTGTTTGTCCCCTCTGCGTTTAGCCCTTTGTGGGTAATAAAGAAATAAGTAAAATCAGTCTTCGAAAAATTGCTGCCTGGCGAGAAAAGAAAAATTACAAAGGAAAGTACAGCAAGTTTTTTTCGAAATCGGTGAAACAATAACGGTAGTAACAAAAGTGGTGGTAGTGGAAGTGACAAAAGCAATGGTAGTGGTGGCAGTAGAGGCAGCAAGAATTACGAGGTTGCGAAGTATAGCAGCAGCACCGACAGCTTCGACGGTAGTTGGATGGAAGCACTCCGTCGGTTACGACAATGAGGGTTCCGGTTGATCCGAATCAACGGAACAGCCTGCTTGTGAAATTAACGTGTAAGTGGCTGAGCACTCCACAGACACGTGTACCCTTAACGTAGTTCTCGGGGATATTCAGCGTGACACAGAGAGTGACAAGGCCGGCCTTTTGAAATACAGGTACAACAGAAACAGGAAGTAAGAGTGAGAGAAAGTTGTGGTGAAAGAGTACAGCAGGGATCACCACCATCCCCTGCCGGAGCCTCGTGGAGCTTTAGGTGTTTGTGCTCAATAAACACTCACAACGCCCGGTCTGGGAATCGAAACCGCGATCCTATGACCGCGAGTCCGCTGCCCTAACCACTGGGCCATTGCGCCTCCCCGGTAGTAGTAACAGTAGCAGTGACAACAGCTCGGGTGACGACGGCAGGAGCAACGGTAACGGTTGTGGTGGAGTGGTTGGAGGCTGTGGTGGTGATGGTAATGGGAAGGCGGCGAGCTGGCAGAATCGTTAGCACGCCGGGCGAAATGCTTAGTGGCATTTCGTCTGCGGTTACGTTCTGAGTTCAAATTCTGCCGAGGTCGACTTTGCCTTTCATCCTTTCGGGGTCGATAAATTAAGTACTAGTTATGCTCTGGGGTCGATGTAATCGACTTAGTACCTATGTCTGTCCTTGTTTGTCCCCTCTATGTTTAGCCCCTTGTGGGTAATAAAGAAATAGGTACTGGTAGCAAGAGCACAAGCGGCTACCATTAGTAGAAAAATCTCTTTCGGCGGTGCCGTCACCTCAAAAGAATTCTTTGCACTTTCTCTACAGGAAAAAGCCCCTAAATTAGCGAACGCCGTTAAGAATTGGTAAAAAGACGGAAGAAGGCTGAATTAATACCTCCACAGAAAATCTTGGCGAACACAAGGAAGATAGTAACGTACCGTTGCATTAGCTGTAAATCAAAACTGCTAGAAACGACAACGACCACCCCAGAGAGAAAGAGCCCTTCAGAATATATGGCAGGACATCGGTCATATATCGAAGGCAAAGCAGTTCGGCGGGGTGGAGGTTTTATTTAAAACTGAGGCCCATACAGGGGGTGCCACCAGAGTTAGATCTGTGGTGGGCCTCGCTTGCGTGGTAATAAATATCAAGAAGGGAGAACTGGACAGGGTCACACTGGAGGTATTACTCCATGTAAAACCAGACCAACAGGAGGAAATACCTGATCTCAACTCCATGCCGAACGGAACTGAGTTGAAAGTGACTGTGAACGGCAGACGTCCAAGATGCCATGTCTGTGTCATGGCAAATCATTTACAGGCATTCTGCCCACAAAACAAAAGCAATAGAGGAGAGAGGAGAGCCCCATCGCCGATGTCACAGCCATTTCCACAACAGTAACAACACCTACAAGAAAATAAAAGAACAAGTAGTGCAGCATCTCAAGGCAGAACCACAGCGGCAGCTCAAGTTGAGGCGGAAGGACAGACAGCGATAGAAAAAAGGGCCAGCGTCAGAAACAGCCGCAGCAGTAGTAGTAGTAGTAGCAGTACAAACAACCCCAGCAGTACTACTACCGTTACCGTTAAAATGGACAAGAACTTTTGCAGAGAGGACCATTCAGGTTTTTTCCCCAGCCCAGCTCTCTAGCTCCCTCTCAAATACACGATCACACATAGACACACACACACAAACAAACACAAGCATATTCCCACCCGTATCAGGGACGGGTCACACAGACTCCGATTCCTACACGTCTCGAAGTGAGGATGAGGAGGAACAAAAAAAGCCAAAACAATCCAAAAGAAAGCGCAGGAGAAGAAAATCTGGATTAACACCAACACAAACATCGGCCAACACAAAAAGTACCGTCAACCTATTTCTTTATTACCCACAAGGGGCTAAACACAGAGGGGACAAACAAGGACAGACATAGGTATTAAGTCGATTACATCGACCCCAGTGCGTAACTTGTACTTAATTTATCGACCCCGAAAGGATGAAAGGCAAAGTCGACCTCGGCGGAATTTGAAATCAGAACGTAACGGCAGACGAAATACGGCTACACATTTCGCCCAACGTGCTAACGTTTCTGCCAGACAACAAACCCTCCAGCGCAACAACCGCTCACACAACAAAAGTTATCATCACCAGCACAACTACTACAACCGCACCTCCCCCTCCCCATTAAAAAAAGAAAGCTTTCAGAAGAACTGTTAAATTCTCAGAGCTCGAATTTTGTGTTATTGAGAACAAATAAAGATTTCATGGCCCTCAAAGCTCAAAGTAAAGAGATTGAGTAAATCATGACACCTGCACCTTTAAAGTGTCAGAAGAGCTGTTGTTAGGGCGTATGCCATTAACAACGTGCAAGAACAAACGGGAGGGCTTCCGACACGACGTAGGAACCTCCAAAAGACTTTTAAAGGGGTTCCCAGAGATCCTCCAACCAGAACCGGAGGCCAGGCCACCCGGCCGCCAACAGCACTGGCAGGGTAAGTAACCTCGCTCTTTTCCTTTCTCACAGCTGTTTGCGACCGACATGAGATTGATTAGAGTGGGCTATGTAAATGTTCGTGGCCTGGGGTCACAGTGGAAGCAGGGACGTCTTCTCAACGACCTCAGGTCACTATCTATAGACGTGATAGCCGTCAGTGAAACCAGGAATTTCGACACACGCGATCTGGTCCCCATTTTCAGCGATTCTGAGATCTGAGCATCTCTTAGTTGGCATGGAATGGGGACAGGGTCGCAGTGCTGTTTAGGAAAAGGCTGGATATCACAGTACGAACGATCATCCAGGACCCGGAAAGTAAGTTGGTAGTCCTGGATGTGAGTAACAGCAGAAGGTCGTGCTTTCAGACTAGTCGCTGGGTACGTCCAAACTGGGGCGGAGCAGTCACACGTTTGGAGATTTTTCTTGGGACATCTCGCTTTTTAGTTCTAGTGGGCGATCGGAACCTCATTTTGAATGCACGCCTGGATAGGGTATGGCTAGCTGATAGGAGAGTGGAGTGCAAGAGCCTCACAATCCTGCTCAGTCGTTTTCAATTGGCTGACAGGTACCGACTGGATTTTCCGAATACGCCAATGTGGACACCGGGCCTTCCAGATTGTATTTTGATAGAATATTCTGTAGGCCAGTGGATAGAAGTAGCATAGGTTATCTACAGTTCAAAGTCGTCGGCTACAAAGACAACAAATTTGTGATATGCACAGTCGACCTAGATAGGGTCCATAGGCAGGACCCTGGGCACTGGAATTTGAATGCGTCTTTCCCAGCGCGTCAAGCATTCAGAAACCAAGTTAGCAAGCTAGCCCATCGGAAGTTGGCGAGCGCAATTGTCAACAACCATTGGTAGATAGTCCTGAAAAGTGTTATTAGAGTAAAGGCAGTAGGACCTAGTAAAGAAATAGTCTTAGACAGAGGGAGAGCTAGTTAGGAAGCTAGATGAGGTGCTTGGGAATGGCATTGCGACTGACGTGATGACGGCGTAATCGGCTCTTGATCAATTCTTCAATACCAAACATGAAGGTAGCATTGTCAGAGCTAGGGCGCGTGCTCTGATATGAGGGGACGAAAGGCTTCGATGGACCCGGGTGGCAGAGGTGCAACGTGGCAACAAAGCCACAATTCGGTCTTTGACGGGCCGAGACGGGCGTCGGGAAGGAACTTGGCATGGGTGGGGCTCTGATCAATTTGGATCAATCGAAAACTTTTGACATGGTCGACCACCAATACTTGGAGGCTGTCTTCGCGACAGCCGGTTTCAGACACGTTTACAGAGGCTGGGTCGCTGCAATGTACAGCGACAACTTTTCAGTGGTCAAAGTAAACAGCCACCTATCAGATTCGTTTAGCATCGTTCGTTCGATCCGTCAAGGATACGCACTCTCTACCTTTCTCTACGTACTTGTCCTCGAACATTTACTAAGGAAGTTGGATATTTTAAGGGACAACCTGCGTAATCTAGGATGCAGAAGGTTCGTGTCCGAATATACGGACAACATCACCGTAATAGTGTGGGACAGCTTGGAAATCGAAGTGATCGGCACTACCTTAAGGAAGTAAGAAGCGGTGACAGGAGTAAAAATGAATCAGGACAAGTCAGTGGGCCTGCAGCTCGGTACCTGGAGAGGCAGGTCCATGCCAACCAACAGCGTTGTAGGGCGCTGGACGGAAGGATCGGTTAAGTTGCTCGGAATCTGGTTTGGTCCAGACCTCCAGATGGACAAGAACTGGGGAGAGGTGACGAGCAGAGTAGCCAGTTGCACCCAGAAATGGGCAGAGAGGAAGCTGTCCCTGAAAGGTTGGGCAGAGTCGGCGAATGTGTACATCACTTCCGTCATCTACTACCGCCTGACTCTCGTGGCTGATCAAGCTAGAGCGCTTGCTCTTCCGCTTTCTGCGGAAGAGAGTGTTCCGCTCGTCAGACAGTCCATCTGGTGTCAACAGCCGCTGTGTGGAGGACTGGGCATGCCGTGGCTAATGATGTGCAGACAAGCGCTGAGGATGAGACATCTCCAGTGTTTTTTAACGGTGAGCAGGTGTAGCTCGAGGAAACTCTAGGCGTCGGGTGGGATCAACTAACTGGCCTATTCTGAACTTTCGTTTGTAAACCAAAGGAGTTTGAGAAGGAGGGAGGTGCCACCTGAAGTGCACCTGGTGGTCGGGATAACCAAAATGTGTGGGGTTCCTCGGTTGTCCCTGTGAGGAACTCCCCGCTTTTGGGGAATTTTATTGTTTGTTTCGTTAATTTTTTGTTACTGTATACACGACATTGTTCAACACCCCACTTGTCCCTTATATTGTATCGTCCCTATTTGTTTTGTGGCCAATATAAAAAAAAGTATTATGATTTTTATGATTATGATTGTTATCATCCTGTATTTTTATATCATAATTATTATTATAGTCGCATCTATCGTTGTCGTTATCGTTATTAGTCATACTACTAGCATCGTTCTGTGACATGACTGGTGTTTACAGAGAATACGTCATTAACACACTCGTCCAAATTCAGATTGTTGTTATCATCAATGTTTCTCTGAAGAGAGTTCTCACTGCGCCTGCTATCCAATACGTAACCATCACTGGTGCTATTAATCGAAGAATTTTCTATTTCTTTACTACCCACAAGGGGCTAAACACAGAGAGAACAAACAAGGACAAATCACCAGCAACAACACTAAAGACATTGACCACCCTAGAGGGAAACAAGGAAAGCTCTCCCACCCACCTCACACCGAGCAAAAATACACACATAAACAAGATTATAAACATAGACAGACACAGACACATTTACAGCAACAAAGCCTTCATCTTCCAGTAGTGAAGATGAAGGAAAACCAAAAGGTCCAAAGAAAAACAAAAAAGAAAGCACAAAAGAAAAACTACACAAAGCATAACAACACCCACAATAAAAAATACAGACACCACCCAAGTAAACAACTCCCCAAAACCACCAACAACATCACTATCACCAGACTTCCCAAACGCAAACAACCTAAACAAGAACAAACACTCACACAAACGTCTAAAACTGCAGATACTGCACTCACAGCACACACAGACACAACCGAAACAACAACAAGACATCACCGCTACAGTCAAGCAAACAAACAACACCAACACAAAACATCCAACTTCGTACTCGCCAGAAGGGACAACGAGGAACTGATGGCCCCCGTAACACAAAACACGGAATTTGAAACAGCGGGTGTGATATTCGAATCGAACACGTTTCGCTTACCAGAAGATTTACTTCTGATGCGAATGTCCTGTACAAAAATTCGAGAGAGCTTTCCGGAGGACGTGGGAACCCCGAACGTGAAACCCACATCGAGGCTCTTAAAGGTGTTCCCAAAGAAGACCTCACCAGTTATGGAAGTCGAACCACCCGACCTTCACAAAATATCAGGAGGTAAGCAAACCTTTCCCTTCTTTCTTTAGCATACCAGCATGGCCATACTAAGAGTAGGAGTTTTAAATGTTCGAGGCCTGGGGTCGCCCTGGAAGCAGGGGCGCGTGCTCAACGACCTCAGGTCTCTAAAAATAGATGTAATTGCTGTCAGTGAGACCAGGATTTCCAATACATGCGTACTAGCCTCAGTGTTCGATGACTGTCAGATCTTTACATTTGTTAGTCGTCCGGGAATGAGAGGTGGAGCAGCAGTGCTGTTTAGGAAAGAAATGGATCTCGAGGTAAAGTTGATCTTCCGAGATCCGGACGGGAAGTTGGTGGTCATGGACGTGGCAATAGCGAAGGTAGTAGCTTTAGACTGGTGGCTGTCTACGCTCCTACAGGAGCCAAACGGCCGGATTTCTTTAGAGGTCTGAAAGCCTTTCTAGGTACGTCTCGCCCATTACTGTTAGTAAAGGACTGGAACAGAATCTTAGATCAACGCTGGGATTGTGTGGGAGTAGCTGATAGAGGAGTGGGATACAAAAGCCTGAAGCACCTGATCGCTAGTTCCAACTGTCTGACAGGTACCGACGAGATTTCTCTAATGTGCCTGTGTAGTCCTGGACCAACTGCTTAGGGTCATTTAGATCGTACATATATAAGATTTTCCCTAAGAAAATAGATAGTAATAGTGTAGGATGTCCACTTTTTAAAATGTTCGCCTATTCAAACCATAAGTTTGTAATCTGTACGGTCGACCAAGAGAAGACGTGTAGGTTAGGACCCGGGTACTGGAAGCTGAACATGTCGTTTCCAGCACGTAAGGCTTACAGGGACTGGGTCAGTAATTTAGTTAAGCAGAAGTTGACAGCGTGGGTGAGTCTCGTCAACAACAGGTGGTGGGCGGCTCTTAAAAAAGAGATTAGAGTAATATCGACAGGGTTTAGCAAAAATTAGCGTTAGAAAAAACTAGAAAGGAGGAGGGGTTAGGAGTTAAATTAGACGAGGCTATTTGCAGTGGCATTGCAACCGACGTGCTAACAGCGAGAATCGCATTAGACCAGTTCTTCAATGCGAAACATGAAGGTTGCATTGTCAGAGCTAAGGCGCGTGTTCAAAGAAACGAGAGTATCAAAGCTGTTCGATTAGCCTGCGTGGAGGAGGCGCAGCGTGGTAAGAAAACCACAATTCGGTCTTTCACGGAACGAGACGGACACGAACTGAGCGATTCAGGGCAAGATGTGTGAAGCCTGTTGCCAGCACTTTGCTCGGTTGTTCGGAGAGAGTGACGGGGTGAAGATGGTGGCTGACTTCAGTCCCTACCTCAACGCTTTGCCGCGTCGCTGAACGGGGTGACGCTGATAAAGAAAGACGAAAACAAGAGGGACACATTTGATAACTTCAAGCTCATAACTCTGCTTAACACAGAGTTTAAGATTTTGGCCGAGGTATTAGCAAAGAGGTTGGCATTTGTCGTCGAGGATTTTGTTGGGGAGGTGCAAACCTGCACAATCCCAACTAAATCCATACATAACAACCCCCACCTCATGTGATACATCATAGAAAGGGTAGGGTGTAAACCTGGCTTCCGTGGGGCGCTGATCAATCTAGATCAATCGAAAGCATTTAATGGGGTCGACTATTAATATCTAGAGGCTGTCCTCAACGCGGCTGGCTTCGCCCCCCCCCCCCCCGTCTTCAGAAGCTGGATCGCTGCTGCAGGGCATCCCGTTCGAACAGGGACGTAGGAGGGCTGTGTCCGCGTATGCGGACGACATCACCGTGATGATGTCGGACACCTCAGAAATCGAGGTGGTCGGCACATCACTGGAGGAATATGAAAAGTTGACGAGATGATGTATCACATGAGGTGGAAGTTGTTGTGTATGGACCTAATTGGGATTGTGCAGGTTTGCGCCTCCCCAACAAAATCCTCGACGACAAATGCCAACCTCTTTGCTAATGCCTCGGCCAAAATCTTAAACTCTGTGTTAATCCGGAAAAGTCGATGAGGTTGCAACTCGGAACCTGGAGAGGCAAGTCTATGCTATCCAACAGCGTCGTTAGTCGCACTGACTCATATAATCCCATAGGATCTTTGCATTTTCGACGATGCTTTCAGGTTTGTGGTCGTACCAATTTTTTTGATGTGGAGTCCATACTTGTTGTAAAGTGTCCAATGGACAAGCCTGGCTATATTGTCGGGGCGTCTCTTATATTCCTTTTGAGCTAGTGGCATGCATTGTATGGTAATATGCCTTACAGTTTCACCGTTTTGTCCACAGATTCTGCACTTATCACTTTCTGCTGTGTATGTATGTACACATGAATATACGGTGATAGTTAGTTACATACATACACACATATAAACGTATACATATAAACATATAAACGTATACATATATGTACAAACACATAAATTCATAAATTCATACATGCGTACACACACACACAGGCACACAGGCACACACACACACACACAGGCGCGCACACACACACACACAGAGACACACACACACACACACACAGACACACACACACACACATATATATATATATATATATATATATATATATATATATATATATTATAATATATATACGTATATACCCACACGCATGTGTGTTTGTGTATGTGTGTGTCTGCTTGTGCGCGCGCGCTCGTGTGTGTGTGAACAGCAATTGATTATATTTTCTTTGCTTTTTCGCTTTGTAATTTCTTTTGCTTTCTTCTGTCTGTTACAACGGTTTCATAGTCAACGTTCTATTGACCCGGCAGCTGTCCTGTCTTTATAGCGAGGCTGCACTCGACAACCACATCACATAATGGAAACCTTTCTGCCATTATGATTATTGTGATGATGATGGCGACGACCACAGCGAGGAGGAGGAGGAGGAGGAGGAAGAAGAAGAAGAAGAAGAAGAAGAAGAAGAAGAAGAAGAAAAAGAAGGAGGAGGTGGGAAAAGAAGAAGAAGAAGAAGAAGAAAGAGGAGGATGAGGAGGTGGTGGTGGTGGTGGTGGTGGCGGGAAAAGAAGAAGAAGAAGAAGAAGAAGAAGAAGAAGAAGAAGAAGAAAGAAGAAGAAACAAAAAGAAGAAGAAGAAGAGAAGAAGAAAGAAGAAGAAGAAGAAGAAGAAGAAGAAGAAGAAGAAGAAGAAGAAGAAGAAGAAGAAGAAGACTAGACCGAAGAAGAAAATGGTGCGGGTGTTAGCCGCCTTGAAGCGTTTCAATGTTGTATGGTGTTTATATTTATTCAATTACGTTATTGATATTGTTTATTTGAGCTGTTTATTGAGACCTTACCACCACCTGATGCTTCTTTATTAGGCACATGAATAGAAATAAAGGAAAAAAGAAAGGAGAGGAGGAAGGACAAATCATTAACAGCCAGTAACAAACAATTCGCCATTTCGTTTTCTAGTTAACGTTTGACATTGACAATATTTAGCTGACGATATTTTCTCTGCTCTATCTAGCTGTCTGTCTGTCTCTCTCTGCCTCGCCGTCTATCTATCTATATCGCCTCACATTTATATATATATATACAATACACACAGGTATATATGAGTGCGTGCGTGTGTGTGTGTGTGTGTGTGTGTGTGTGTGTGTGTGTGTGTGTGTGTGTATTCGACTAAGAGATGAAAAAATGATTTCCTGACTAAAATAAGCCGATATGATCGAATAAAGCCTTTGAAGGTGGTGCCCAAGTATGGTCAATGTCCTCTGTCTAAAATTAGTGTATTAGTTAGTTAGTTAGTTAGTTAATTTTTTGGCTCAAAAAGCAAAAAAGCAAGGCCATGTAGGGGGACATGGAGTTATGTACAAGGAGGGTGTTCATATAAAGAGTTCAGGCCATTTGTGATCAAGAGAGACTTTGAACCGAGCGGTCGTCGGCATCTTCACTATCTCGTCCGGTAGCTTATTCCACGGACGGAGAAAGCCCCTCTCCTTCGATTGAGATGAAATCGTCGCAGATAGAGCTGTGTGTGTGTGTGTGTGTATGTGTGTGTGTGTGTGTGTGTGTGTGTGTGTGTGTGCGTGCGCGCGTTCAGTAGTCGACCTTACTGTATATATGCGTCAAACTAGAAGATTTTAAATGGTTCAATGTCTACTTGATGTCGGACCAACAACCAACGTGGCTGGGCCTTGAGGGTTTTAATCGGTGATAAATATTATTGCTTTTGTCGTTCAACTCCTTATCGAGCAAACAAACGCAGCGTAACCATCCCAGTTTTCCTTTAACTTTATGGATGGAAGCACTCCGTCGGTTACGACGACGAGGGTTCCGGTTGATCCGAATCAACGGAACAGCCTGCTCGTGAAATTAACGTGTAAGTGGCTGAGCACTCCACAGACACGTGTACCCTTAACGTAGTTCTCGGGGATATTCAGCGTGACACAGAGAGTGACAAGGCCGGCCCTTTGAAATACAGGTACAACAGAAACAGGAAGTAAGAGTGAGAGAAAGTTGTGGTGAAAGAGTACAGCAGGGATCACCACCATCCCCTGCCGGAGCCTCGTGGAGCTTTAGGTGTTTTCGCTCAATAAACACTCACAATGCCTGGTCTGGGAATCGAAACCGCGATCCTATGACCGCGAGTCCGCTGCCCTAACCACTGGGCCATTGCACCTCCACTCCTTTAACTTTAATATATTGGTTGAATGGTCATTGCTGGGACGCCTTTTCTCAAGAGTTTACTCAATCAGAAGTGACCTAAGGTTAAACAGCAACAGCAGTTGTACATCACACATTCATGCACGTGCATACATCCATACACATGTTTTCTCTCATATACATGCGTTTTATAGCCATTTCTCGTCGGTCTGTTTGCCTATCTATCTATCTAACTAGCTATCTATCTATCACTGCAATGTTATCCTTTTCCTAATTTTCACCAAAATAAACAACTTAAAGTAAAAAGTATACAAATGATACTCTCTACCCTCCACTTATCCAAACGCAAACCACGCCTCGTACTTCTCTGCCTAGTATTTAAACATCAAATCGGTTAGCGCTCCCTACCCAATTATACTCAAACCATTTTTCAACTGCACACCAGCTTAAACATATCCAGACACCCTTTGCACATAAATGTATTGAAACCCTTCTACACGTCTACACTCAACTTCAACGCACCCAAACCTCTTCCCCAAGATATCCATCATTGTTGTGACCCCCTTCTGTCAGACACTGACCATGGGCTTGTACCTAGAGAGTTACCCTCTGAGGCAAAAGTCTGGGCAAGGTTGTTTTTATGGAAGACCAGCAGTCGCCCATGCATACCAGCCTCCCCTCTCCACGCCACCAGTGTTATCCAAGGGAAAGGCAAAGGGACCGATACAGCTTGGCACCAGTGACATCGCAACTCATTTCTGCAGCTGAGTGAACTGGAGCAACGTGAAATAAAGTGCCTTGCTCAAGAACACAACAGGCAGCCCGGTCCGGGATTCGAGCTCACAATCTCACGATCGTAAGCTCGACGCTCTAACCACTGAGCCACGCGCCTTCACTTCCATCATTACAACATAACTAAAACTAGTCCCTCAGTTACCTACAACTACAACTCAATAACTACAACCCCTCACTCACCCTACCAATACGCCTACTCCTCACCTTATCCCCCATCTCCTCCATTATAATACAAACCAACAAATCACTCATTAAATCACGGACACCAAGTTCACAAATACAACGCTTTTCTCTCCGTACGTGGAGACTGATCGACCTGCATTGTTTCTTCCTTGTAATGATCTCAGCAAAGGTGGAGCACTTTTTGGTTGCTTGTTTACATGGAAACCACCCCCGCCCCGCCTTTCTCAGCAAAACACAACCACATACAATGAGCACCTTTATGTATGTTTGTATGTCTGTGTGTGTATATGTGTGTGTGTGTGTGTGAGTGGGTGGGTAGGTGTTTGCTATTGTGTGCATTCGCGCGCGCGTTTCTGTTTCACCGTTGTGGTTTCTACGTCAAAACTGAAAGTCAGCGGCTCCATAATTTATTAGAACAGTGACCGAGTAACCACAATCCTTTCAAGACATGAGACTGTGTACAATCGAGTACCACCTATACAGCTGAAGTTTCTTGACTTGCACAAAACTGAGCCAGGCATATTTTGCCAGACATTATTCTACAAACATTAGCATCACCGGTAAACAAAGAAAGATCATTTATGAATCCAATCACACACAAACACACTAACACACACACACCACACACACACACACCACACACACACACACACACACACTAACACACGCCTATAATGTGTAAAATAAACTTATCATCACTAATTGCCAAAGAAAAATGCCTCTACTTCAACCAGACAAATCCTGTGATACAATCGGTCACTTTTTATGCTCTTCTTTGCATAAATTTGCATATACTCTTACGTTCTCACTAGGTCCATTAACGTTTAGCACATTGTAGGTGCATCATCTCACCATATGAGTTTTCGCCCCTGTAGTAACAGGGCAGCGTCAGGGAAACAGTTTAAGAGAAAATGCAGTGTGCTAAAGATTAATATCATTCTTACTTAAACAATTTTCCCGCGAAGATGGCTCCGTGCCTGACTAAAAGTTAAATAAACAACATGGATTAAACTCATCAATATAGATATATTATAATGATAAACACTACCATAAACCATGAATATATTCAGAAACAAGTAGCTATGACCAACGAATAACAAATACTAACCAACTATTGAACGCTCGATGTCCAAAATACACGAATATTCTCAGATATGATTACCGTTTGAACCACAACATACAGAGAGAAAAAAAAAACACAACTCAAACATCCTTGAAAACGTTTTAACATGAAATTGAATTACTAAATAGTTTCAAATTTTGGTACAAGGTCAGCAATTTCGACCTGTATCATTCAACTACAGTAGTAGTTGAATAATATTCTTATGGTCGCAATTTACTCACTCGCAGCATTTTTCAGAGCTTGTCGCTAATTCAGTTCTTAACCAAATTGAAAACTGTTAACATTTTTGAAGAGGACTGGTCCCTAGTTACATTTTGGCATTAAAAAAATTGAAATTTGATCCAGTAGAAAAAAAGTTTGCTTCAAAATTTGTAGCAACGTTATAGGAGAGTAAGTAACACCACCAATCAATTTTACATCTAAATAAATTTTTTTAAATTTTAAGAGCAAAATACATTTATCTAGCTTCGATGATAAAGGAAAGCATGAAGAATTTCATAGTTTTGTTCCTATGCAACAAAAATTTGTATGGAAAAAATTGTGAGGTAAAATATCATGAAAGAATTTAAGGAAGGTAAAATAATTGGAGTTAAGTATAATTAACTTTTTTTATTTTAAAAACAAACTATATTTTGATTAAACTTAAATGATAGAGCTCAATTCGAGGAATTCCATGGTATCTCATGTAATGAAGTTTTAAAAGAAATTATTCTCAATCTTGTAGCGGTCTGGTAATCTTTTATGAACCGATACCGCCAGCCCATACTCCCTTCAGTTCACCTCCGTAGTTCTTGTGGTCTTCAATATTTGGATGTCGTCCTCTGTATTATAGAGGATGGCTGCCACCAGCCACGCCTCGTCAATTTCTGGGGGCACTCTACCAATCCTTACTCTGGCTGCACGTTTGCCACAGTAGGTTAGTAGTAGCACTTACTCAGTTGATCTCAAAGGCATAGTGGAGTGTTTTATCGCTTCTTCTTCACTCACGAAGCGTACCTCCACTCTACCGTATTTCTTTCCTCTGGTGTAGAATGTCGTTTTCAAACGCCTTCACAGCTGCTATTTCCACTTTTTTGTTGTGAGGGACAGCGTTCTATATATATAATTGTTTTTTCTCTGTTTTTTTTTCTATGACTTCCTTAGGCGGTGTCAGCCTCAGGCTGTCTCCTTCCTTTCTCAATAAATCGTTATAGTTCTTGAAATTAGTTTCGTTTCGTTCAATTTCTCTAACTTGCAGTATATCTGCTGTTAGACTCTTGCCAGTTACGGCAGCGTAACTGCCTTCTGGTGCTGGTTTACCTTCCATAATATTATCCACAACTTCACCCATAAATGGGGAAGAAAAATGAATAATCCAGGCTACAATTAATCCAACAATTCAGTAATATAACAGTTTAACAATAACAAAATAACAACAAGACTCACATGGAGCGAACACACCTCAAAACGCAGCTGGAAATCAAATGACTCGATATAACACTAACGACAACACTAACGTTCTCTCAACGATTAGTCGGAGATGATTTTTAAAATGGGAATATCTGAAACTAAACTCAACTGCTCTCACAAACGAGAATGCTAAAAATGAACCCGACCGATCTCAAAAATTAAGTTTAAAAAAAACATAAAAACAACCCAGAATCCTTGTCCGGTACCGATCGATCCTAAGGTCGAGTCGGTGCGTGCCAGTTGTGGCTTTGTGCCGGTGGGTTTTTTTTATAGTTTTTATGCTGCTTTGCAGCGGTTTTGGAGTTTACGTGTGTTTTGTTTGTGCTTTCTCTTCACTTACGAGAAGAGACAGCTGGTTGAAGAATATCTGAAGACAGTTATAGTTACTCAGACATGTCATCATCCGAGGAGGAGTTGTTGGAGGCAGTTTAAGACAATGGACCAGAAACTGAGAAAAGAGAAGAGGGATTTTGCTGATGCAGCAAGGTGCAAGGTGCAAGGAAACAGAAGTGGATATCAGGGAATTCGGAAGACACAAAGAAGAAATGAACCGAGATGGGTTCAAAGTGAAGTTGTCGCCCCCGCAAAAGGATAAAAACAGAATAAGGGAAAACACAATAATCTATCTAACCTTTTCGATAAATAAAGGAAGAATAGACGTCGTCACAACAGAACAAATAGAAAAGCCGTCAAAGCAGATTTGGGAAGACATAATATACCTGACTAAAGGCTCAACATCTGGAACAGTAGAAGTAAGGTTTCGTAATGCAACAGCAGCAAGGAAACATGCAGCGTCGACAATTCGGAGCGAAGAAGTGGTGCTTTTGCCCACGTATAGAGGCATGAGAGCAACAAGGGTAACGGTTGAAGGAATCCCACCGGAGATTGATGTGATCTGGGTGGCAGATGCGGTCCTCTTTGGTAATGAAGACAACATAGTGGTGTTCCAGGCCAAGAAAAAAAATTGTGTCAACTGGAGAGGTCAATCACTGGAGATGATAGTCCAGGGTTCAAAAGAAACGACGGAAAAGATTACGGAAACAAAAAATATGGAAGAAACAATTATGACTGTCAGGGTGGGAGGAAGAGTTCCACGCTGCTTTAAATGTGGCCTGACACATAAGAGCAGAATCTACATCAAAGACAAGAATACCAGAGGAAAAGCGACCAGAAAATACGGAAGAGAAGATAGAAGAGTGCTGTAGAAAGGAAGTAACCGAAAAAGAAAAGGAAGTAGCGGAAATAGAAAAAAATAAATGGGAAAATGTGACAGGAAGAAAACTAAAAAAGCAAGTGAGCTAAACTGTAAACCCCATTCCACACCCATCCCACCCACACCCTCTCAGACCCACCCACTCCCTGCAGACACTAGGCCTATCCATTTCCATCCGACACAAAAACAAGAGGCAAACACATACAAAGAAACCCAAAACCCATCCCTCAAGTCAAAAGAGAGAAGGAAAAAGTGTAGGATATATATGTTGCTTAGCGACGAAATGTTAAGGGATTCGGCAGAATGGGACATAAAATGTATTGGAACTAAGGGGTATGATAACATGGAGGAACATCACTTGTGTGTAATACCAGATAAGAAACAGGAGGAAAACATACAATAGTACATGGTTGGATTTTATTGTTGGGAGGTGGACTGCAGCTGGAGCTCATTCCCAGACTTTACGACGTACGATAGGTGGTTAGAGGAAACAGGTATCGATGTGTTGGAAGGTTCGGGATTTAAAAAGTAGAAAATGAGGCCACTCGTAAGTGGGGCGAGTGGTTCCATTTCCACTTCTCATATTCATGTCTTCATACATTATGATATTCATTTCTATATTATTATATATGTTTTATGTCCCACATGTTTTGTTTTATCACCTCCATGTTAGCCCACATGGGTAATAAAAAAATAGATCCCAAAACCTAATCAGTTCGTACCAGTCATGAGGCCAAACGTCCGAATCCATCCAGCGATTCTCGAGATATCTTGTCAACGGACAAACACGACTGAAAACAGTAGGCATTGGGTCAAGACTAAAAATGTGGAGACTTGGCAATAACTTATGCAATAACTCAAGCAAATTTTGCTGTGATTTTGTTGTTATAGGTTGATTTTACTGTAATATATAACTAATTTTTGTATTATTCTATTTGTTGTACTAACTAATGATGATACTACTATCATTTTTCATAACCTATTTTCAAATTTCAAATTTATAATTTTAAAAATGAATTTTTTAAAGCTAATATTTTCTAAATCTAAATATTTTATTTGAAATTTTATCCTTAGCTGCAATGATTTAAGTATGAATTTTCTTGTTCTATACTTTACCAGATGTAATAAATTGTCCTGAACTTTTCCAAGTGTGATAACTTGTCCTGTAATTTTCCAGGTTTATAATCTTTAGAATATTATTTAATGCTATAATCCCACTCATACCTCTATTTTGTCGCATTTAACATTTAGCTTCGAGTTGTCAACCCAAAACTGTTCCATATTCATTTAAAAATATAAAATACATCTCGAATACATTTGAATTTCCTAATTAATCTTTTAATACTAAAAATTGTTGTGGTATAATCATTTGCTTTACCTTTTACTTGTAGACTGCAGCTATGCCGGGCACCGCCATGAAAGAAAAAATAACTATTAGCAGTGGTGGGATTCGAACCCACGCTTCCAAAGAGACTGGTGCCTAAAACCAGCGACTTACGCCGCCTGGGCAAGTTACCAGTCAGACTTCTAGCATTAAATTTAGGATGTGTTTACCATACTTATTATCTATCTCTCTAGCATTCTAATCTTTTAATTTAGTTGCAAGCTATGAATTCGAAATCATTTTACGTTTACTCAAAATATTACTGTGTATATCTAGAATACGCTCAAACCTCTCACCTAGTCTTTTAGCATTAAACCTTCTGTACAAATTCGCTTTCTTACATTTTCATTCATTAAATCAACTTTATTAATTCTTCTCCCAAACCTTATAACTGCGCTCCGAATACATTGTATGCATGTCATAATGTAAACAACTTCCAACGCAGAAGAAATTGACCTTAAATCTAAATTCATTTGTCTCATTGTGTAAACTAGTAACTAAGGATCTATTACATAACTTAATCGTAACGTTACACACACACACACACACACATCAACCTAGATAGAAATAATTTAGCCAGCGAGAGCCGAATTATCATTAAAATTCTCCTTAAAGACAACGTAAAGATACTTTAATCTCTTCTCATAAACTCAGCTTATTCTCACTTTCATTTTCTTCACCTTTTTCCTTTTTCCACTATTATTACTATTATCAGGAGGCGCAATGGCCCAGTGGTTAGGGCAGCGGACTCGCGGTCATAGGATCGCGGTTTCGATTTCCAGACCGGGCGTTGTGAGTGTTTATTGAGCGAAAACACCTAAAGCTTCACGAGGCTCCTGCAGGGGGTGGTGGTGATCCCTGTTGTACTCTTTCACCACAACTTTCTCTCACTCTTTCTTCCTGTTTCTGTTGTACCTGTATTTCAAAGGCCCGGCCTTGTCACACTCTGTGTCACACTGAATCTCCTCGAGAACTACGTTAAGGGTACACGTGTCTGTGGAGTGCTCAGCCACTTGCACGTTAATTCCACGAGCAAGCTGTTCAGTTGATCGTATCAGCTGGGACCCTCATCGTCGTAACCGACGGAGTGCTCCTATACTATTATCACCATCAGCAGCGGTAGTAGCACGTATAAAAACCTATCTTCTACAAACACGTAATCAACTCTTATAAAGACACTACCATTATTCAATAAATCCATTCAGACGTGCATGCACGAAACCGCAAGTAAAACGTCCTTAGTAATATAAGAAAGCAAAATATTAATAAACTGTTTGCATAACCAAAGTTAAAATTAATTAGCACTGACTGGTAAAGGGCATTCAACGTGTCTATTTAGCAATTATTTTAATTAAAATCGATTGTATCAAAGCACGAAAATAACCACATTAAAAATAAACACGTGCGCGCGCATACGAAAACTTTTATGTGGTTTTACCGGAATGTATCTGGAATAAATATTACAGAACAGCTCTCCCTTTCTCTCTCTCTCTCTCTCTCTCTCTCTCTCTCTCTCTCTCTCTCTCTCTCTCTCTCTCTCTCTCTCTCTCTCTCTCTCTTACTCATTCATCCTTTCAGTTCTTCCAGCCGCAACTGCTATTTTTTTAAGAATAAGCATGCCTATAGCAATTACCTATTTTCTCTCACCTGAAATCGAAGGTTTTCTCATGTGTTAGAAACCATTGTCTTTGTTAAGCCATCGCTTTTCCTATGACTGTGTGAGTGTGTGTGTATAAGAAAGAGAAAGGGAAAAAGAGTGTGTCCGTGTATGCGTGAGCATGTGTGTGTGTGTGTGCGTTACTTTGTGAGCGCATGCGCATTGAATGTGACTGTGTAGCCAACAAGATACTCTTTTGAATAAAACCAAAACAATACTCGAACAAAGTTAACAGGAAACCACCTTTGTATTCCTCTATTTCTTGGATAAGTCCGTTTCCCTATCCACAGAGATTATCTGGATAATCGTTCAACAGATGATACAGAAAGGAGGGGTGTTTAGACGTATAGTTTTTATGTATCGATTTGCATAAGCTTTATCTTTTGGATAATCAAAAGTGGAGTGCATTGTCCTAAGCATTTTGGTTTCAAATTTTGGCAGAAGGCCGCCAATTTTGAGGGAGGGGATAAGTCGATTACATCAACTCCAGTGTTCAACGAGTATTTATTTCATCGATCTCGACGTCAGCAGAATTTGAACTCAGAATGTGCAGACGAACGAAATGCCGCTAAACATTTTACCCGATATGCTAACGATTCTGCCAGATCACCGTTGCTCGAAATAAATTTGTCACTTGCTCAGCTAAATAGAATTTGATCTCAGCAGAACTTGAACCGAGAAATGCGAGGCATTCAAGTAAACACAGTTTTATACGTAATTTGGTCTCGGCATTTTAAAGTCGTAAATCTGGGAGATTTTATGGCTTTTGTTTTATGTCTTTGAAGGAACGCTTATTACGTCATCAACACTTTCGACGCCATCTTTGCCGTTATTATCGTCACTATTTCCATCCCCGACACATCATAATATTTTAGTAACATCACTGTTACTACCTTTGGTATTACTACCATCATCACCACTACCATTATCATCAAACACATTAATATCACAAACAAGTCCAGGAACAAACGTATCTCTTCCTACGACTACCACTGCCACCACCAGCTCTATTATCATCAAGACCAACAATATTGTCATCGTAGTGTCACTACAATCACACACATTTCCAACATGAATACAGCTAACATTCTGCCACGACAGATAGTTCCAGCATTATCATCACCATCACCAAAACCACCATTAATTCCACCACAAATACTACCATGCCACCAGCATCAACAACTTCATCGACTGCCATATCCGTCATTAACAGCAGTCAACTGATAACGAAAGAGAATGGGAGTGGAAGAGAGGGACGAAGAAGGAAAGAATGTGGTTACAGCTCTAGAAGAAACTGGTTAGATTTAATTAATTGTTTTACTGGCTTAATGCCAACAGTTCATCACATGAACAGACACTCACATATACACACACGCGCGCCTACACACAGACTTATACACACTTACATACTCTTTTCTCTTTTTACTCTTTTTACTTGTTTCAGTCATTTGACTGCAGCCATGCTGGAGCACCACCGGGACTTATTCTTTGTAAGCCCAGTACTTATTCTAACGGTCTCTTTTGCCGAACCGCTAAGTGACGGGGACGTAAACACACCAGCATCGGTTGTCAAGCAATGCTAGGGGGACAAACACAGACACACAAACACACACACACACACACACATACATACATATATATATATATATATATATATATATATACCACAGGCTTCTTTCAGTTTCCGTCTACCAAATCCACTCACAAGGCATTAGTCGGCCCGGGGCTATATCAGAAGACACTTGTCCAAGATGCCACGCAGTGGGACTGAACCCGGAACCATGTGGTTGGTTAGCAAGCTACTTACCACACAGCCACTCCTGCGCCTATGCATATGCATATTCTGCCACATCTGCATATTCTTACTTACCTCACCTCATTTCTATCGTCAGTCATCAATCTTTTTTTCTTTTCCTTCCACATCTGTCTATCTTAGTTAGCTACCTTTTTCCATCAATCTTAACTTATTATACAATCTATCTTTCTATACCCTTCTATCGTTCATTTTCTCTCACTCGTTCTCTCTCTCTCTCACTCGTTCTCTCTCTCTCTCTCTCTCTCTCTCTCTCTCTCTCTCTCTCTCTCTCTCTCTCTCTCTCCAAACACACACAAATATACATATATAAATATACCTAATACCCTCCATGTTTCTTTTCGTTCGGTTTCCTTGTGTCTCCACTGTCCTGTTTTTGTTACCAACTTTGACCCTCCATAAATCCCAAATTATATTTTGGTACTGATGGGAGCATCTGCCTTCGGAGAC
>NC_042999.1:161077418-161099918 GCF_006345805.1 Octopus sinensis | reverse complement strand
GAGAGATTAATAATTAGAAATTTGAAAATCGGTTATAAAAAATAATAGTAGTACATCATTAGTTAGTACAATAAATAGAATAATACAAAAATTAGTTATATATTACAGCAAAATAAACCTATAACAATAAAGTCACAGTAAAATTTGCTTGAGTTATTGCCTAAGTTATTGCCAAGTCTACACATTTTTAGTCTTGACCCAATGCCTATTTTTTACATAATGAATTTGCTTATCATATATACTATTCTACTTTGAATAACACTTTAGCTATATTGTTACTTCTGGCTTGCATTTTTTAATTATTCTAGTGTGTCAATATTTTAACAAAAGGATGGTACCCTTTTTAATTATAATGTTACTTTGTAAACTAAGATCAAATAATTTTTAATATTCAAATTTTATCCTTAGCTGCAATATTTTAAATAAAAATTTTATTGTTCTGCACTTCAATGTTAAATGTAGGGAGTCGATAAAATGCTACCTTCATGGTGCCGGACATTCAAACAGCAGTGGTGTTGTGATAAGACACTGTATCATAGTTGACATTCTCACTGTAAGACTTCTCTCAGTTGAATTATCTCACTAACTGGATTTTGCATGTGGTCGCCACTCTGTCATCTTTTTGCCAACTAGGTTCTCACTAACGTATGCTTGGGAATCTTCTGTATATATAATTATCGCAAGATCGTGAGAAAGAGAGACATACCGTTATCCGAAAAATGGGTATTTTACGAGGTCTACTGTTCTGTAAATTTAACTCTCCACCACATACAAAAACAGGTCAAGTAACAAAGTTATAAATCGGCTTAGGGAAGACATCTGTTGAATGTCACTCTTGTCAACTTAATATTTCGCTATGGGAAAAGTCCGTAGTACTGTTAAGTCAAATTTCGCGACTGAGGATCGAGTCTACGCCCTACCTGCATGAACCACTACATATATATAAAATCTAATATTATAAGTAACTATAATTACAATAAATACAAAGCACAAGAAACGCATGCGCCTCGTGTACCCTGCATTGTAATTATAGCTCTCTTTTACTTTTATTTGTTTCAGTCATTTGACTGCGTCCATGCTGGAGCACTGCCTTTATTCGAGGAAATCGACCCCAGGACTTATTCTTTGTAAGCCTAGTACTTATTCTATCGGTCTTTTGTCGAACCGCTAGGTTACGGGGACGTAAACACACCAGCATCGGTTGTCAAGTTTGTAGTAGTATTATGTATATAAGTTAGCATGAAATTTTTTTAGTATATATAACATAATTAGAATAAGATTTAACTAAGACGTTTATTAAATAAATAAATTAATTAATTAATGGATACAGATTAAATTATAGTATTTTAGCTTCACTTAATGTATATTATGTATTTCATATATATATTTTGTTTTAAATATTTTGTTTTAATTACTTGTATTTTAATTTTCCAGTAATGATATACTATAGTTTATTATTTTTTCGTCTATAAGCTAAAATATATTTTCATAGATAAAATAAATATTTCTATCTATTTATTATAGTTTTATTTACACCACGTTTTTAACGAGATAAATTTATTATAAACACTAAGTCCTACGTATTAAGTTTAAAGATTTAGCTAACAGAATATATTTGATATATTTTGTGTTTTTGTTTAAGATATATTGTTGAATTTTGATCGATTTTTTTATTGAAATCTTAAGTATTTTTATATATATATTTATATTTTCTTATAAGATAATATACACACATTTATTTAATTATTTTATTGTTTTTATCTTGGACCTGATGATTGAGTAAATTTAAATTGAATCGATTTTACTGTTATCAATTTGAAAATATAGCCACAAAACACGTGTAGTCTATTTACTAATTATATACTATTTATTTATTATTTCGTACTTTATTTAGTTCTAGATAAATATTTTATCGTATCTTTAATTTTTCTATATAGTATGATTTAAATATATCATTGTTGAATTGCTACATGGCGGTTCTTCTCTAATTTATATATATGTGTGTGTGTGTGTTTGTGTGTGTGTGTATGTATGTAAGTATGTGTATATATATATATATATATATATATATATATATATATATACGGAGAAAGAGAGAGAGAAAGAGAGAAAGATACATACATGCATACATACATACATACATACATACATACATACATACATACATACATACATACACACATACATGTATACATACATAGAAGTCGTGTATTTGGTGTGGGAGACTATCGAAATACAATGAATATTATCGAAAATACGACGAATACTATCTCCAACTTTGAAGCCACAACTATCAGCCTTGTTAAATACCTGGTTAATCTTCAGATGAATTAACTGAAGGAGTCGTTTATACAAGATCGTAGTGATTTTCAAATGAAACTTAAATTTACCATGCAACGAGTTTACTACAACAACCTGTCTGGACACGAAATCAGCAAAAAATCAGAAAAAAGGCGGCGAGCTGGCAGAAACGATAGCACGCCGGGCGAAATGTCTAGAGGTATTTTGTCTGTCGTTTACGTTCTGAGTTCAAATACGGCCGAGGTCGACTTTGCCTTTCATCCTTCCGGAGTCGATAAATTAAGTACCAGTTACGCACTGGGGTCGATATAATCGACTTAATCCGTTTGTCTGTCCTTGTTTGTCCCCTCTGTGTTTAGCCCCTTGTGGGTAGTAAAGAAATAGGTATCTTCGTGTATTTTAAACGTTAAATGAGAGTATCTTTGACTTTAGCTCTCTGAGGATTGACTTGAGACTAAACAGCCACAAAAATACACTTAGCAAGAACAATAATAAATATCACAGCAGAAGCAATATGCGCCCATCATCACCAACATCGAAGCCAATGCAATCTACATCTCACCACTATCAACTCAACAACTCTTGAATCCAACTGACTACAAGAGACATCAATAAGTACGCCAATATGCGTGCGTGTGTGTGTGTGTGTGTGGTGTGTGTGTGTGTGTGTGCGTGTGTATGTATTTGTGTTTGTGTGTGTATGAGTGTTTTTATGTGAATGTTGGTGCGTATGAGTGTGTGTGTGTGTGTGTGAGTGTTGGTGTGTGAGTGCGTGTGTAAATATTTATCTCTTAAGTGCAAGGAGCGAACTGCCTACAAAATCTGGTGACCCTTCTGCTAGCTGTAATCTTGTAGTACTTTCTCTTCCTTTCTCACATTTTCCTTTCTCGGAAAGCCTTCCGGCCGCCCCCCACCACCACCACCATTTTCTCCCAAATTTGCTTATTTAAAAAATTTTTTGCCAAAAATCCCCGTTTTCGGATATGGAGGTTCCGGAAAATTGCCAAAAATCGGCATTGTGAAAATTTCCCCCTTCCCCCAACTTCTTCAATTTTTACTTTTTTCCGTAACAGTAACCCAAAAACCCTAACCCTAAAACCCTAACCCTAACCCTAACCCTAAAACCCTAGCCCTAACCTTAAAACCATATCCTTAACCCTAAAACCCTAATCCTAACCCTAACTCTAAAACCATAATCGTAAGTACAGAAATGTTTTGAAATTTTTGTCCGAATCCTGACATCTGTATTTTCCCACATATTTTGAGAAAAAAAATTCTGAAAAAAGTTTATAATGAAGGAAATGGGGTTGGGGGTGGTAATTTAGAAATGTCGATTTTTGCTAATTTTTTTTTGCAGAT
Organism: Octopus sinensis; assembly: GCF_006345805.1. NCBI lineage: Eukaryota > Metazoa > Mollusca > Cephalopoda > Octopoda > Octopodidae > Octopus > Octopus sinensis. The sequence continues at coordinate 161,096,258 of NC_042999.1, read as the reverse complement.
TCGTATTCCCTGTTGCCGAAAGGGGGCGTTTGTGTCAAAAAAAAAAGTTTTAAAAAAGGGTGGGTTTTTTTTGGTGGGGACGGGCAGAAATCTTGCCCCTTTCTCACCTTCTCATCACATTTTCTCACCTTTTCCTTTTTTCCTCTTTTCATCTCAATTTCGTTATTACATCCAAAGAAATAAGACAATTTTCCGCTCTCACACGTCAGATCTTTCCTGGGCTAATTGTTGTTATTACACATTTGTTGCATTTGCCTTCAACGTAAGATGTCTACAAAGAAGCTATGAAGTAGTCATGCAGGTAATAATGCGAAAAGGAACCGTAAAGGTTATTAAACCTGATATTATAAAAAAAATTGATGTGGAAGTAAAACTAAGTTTTATTGCCCAAAATTTGAATCTTACAACGTCCACAGCGGTAACAATACGTGACAACAGAGAGAAAATTATGTCAAGTGCTCAAGAAATTATTCTGTTAACAATCCGGGCCTTATTTTGTTATAGATCTAATGTAATGTTTACAGTGGAACGACTCTTGTGTCTGTAGATCAAAGATCAGAAACAGCATAATGTGCCGATAAATACGATGAGCCAAAAGTTTATATGACGATTTGCAGAAAGAGAGGAAGGTGAAACTTCTCATGAAAACACCATTTTGGCCAGTAAAGGCTGATTTGAAGAGTTTAAGAAGCCCATGAACTTGCACTACATCAAAATGACTGGTGAAACTGCGAGCGTTGGTACAGAGGCTGCAACTAATTATCAGTTTAACAGTTGAAGAAAATGATTGCTGAATGGGGCTAGAAGCCAGAGCAAGTGTACAATGTTGATGAAACTGCATTTTTCCAGAAGTGCATGCCTGCTAGAACTTTTATTTCTCAAGAAGAAAAATCAACTTAAAGCTTCCAAAAGCCGTCTGATACTTATTTTGGTAGGAGATGCCGCTAGTAATAAGAAACAATAGCCTTCACACACGTATCAAGGGCTTTCAAGGGTTACACAAAGTTTAGTCTATTTCTGATTTGATGTTTTAAAAAGAAGGTATGGATGACTAAGAGCCTTTTCAAAGAGTGGTCTACAAACTTTTTTCGTCCTGCAATAGAAAGGTACAATGTCAGACATAATATTTCCAACAAAACAGTGCTTCTTTTAGACAATACACCGAGTCCCCCAGCGATCTTAGATGACATTTCTGATAATGTAAGAGTGGAATCCATCTTCAAGAATACAACTTCTTTGTTCCAGCCAATGAATGAAGTTGTGATAGCTAACTTCAAGGCATATTATATGAGAACTTTCAAGTCACTTTTGAAAGCAATCGGCAAGGAGGATAAGCCTACAGTTCGAATTAAACCTGCAATTAGATAATTAACAATAGATGCTCTGAAGAATATAGCTGTCATGGGATGGAGTGAAATCTTCAACTCTGAATAGTTCTTGGAAAAGTTTGTGGCCAGACTGTATCCGTGATATTACAAGTTTTCCTCAAACAGAAAGTCTACATCAAATTTAGAAGATATTGTGACACAAAGGATGAAGGATTTGATGAAGTCATAAAGGATGATGTGTGTGAGTTGTGAGTGTACCAGAAAGTTTATCGAGCGAAGAGCGAATGATGTTAGAAAAAAAAATAAGTTGAGAATACAGATGAGACGACGGAAGCTCCTTATATACCAAGTAAATTGAATACAAACACCAAACGCACGAAGGGCTTAGAAAGCCACTTATTTAAGTCAGTCCAAAACAAAACGAAACCAGGGATTTTATTTATTTGTCTGTTTTCTCTCTTTCTTTTTCAACTGTTGTCTAAATTCCTGTCAATAAATCCGGTGAAAGACAGGATTTTCTTAACGGAGAAAAGAAAGAAAAAAAAAAAAGTAAAACACGTCAAGTCATCATAATCAGCCAAGCGTGAAATCCTGTTATATTGACGACGTCTATCTTGCGGAAATCTTATTTATTCAATATTCAATTTTCATTTTCTTTTTTGTTATTGTTTCATGTTGTCACATTAACAGGAATCTACAAACATTTCCAGACTTTTTATCGAATCCTCACGAAGTGCAGTTACACAGTTTACTTCAGCCTGCTTATATTCTTTGTGTATGTGTGTATGTATATATGTGCGTGCGTGTGTGCGTGTGTAGGTGTGTGCGTGCGTGTGTGTTGGTGTGCTTTACACTTCATCAGCGATTGTTGTTCACAAGTCTAAACCTGTCCGATTTCTTCTTGGGGGAACAAAACCGATTGATTTATAGATTGACGATAATCAAACTTAAAGTAGCCTCTTTAACGGCTTGAAAAGAAAAAAAATGCAAATGTACAGACATACACATGTTCACGCACGCACACACACATGCACATGCACGTATACGTGTATGGGTACGTATATGCGTGTGTGTGTGTGTGTGTGTATGCGAGCGTGCATGTATGTAGGCAGACAAAGGGAAGATGAGAGAAATAGGTAAATCGGTAAACGCTTCAGTGTAATTATATAACCGATTCGTTTTATTGAATTTTGCTTGATATGGATAACAGCGGTGTTAAATGAAAGCTACTGTTTAAGAGCGGAAACTCAGAGATAAAATAAAATAAAGTAAAATAAAAAATCAGGTACCTTCCAACCAATTCCTCATCCGATGAAAGGTTTGCGTGACGCTGGCTATTTCTGCGCTGATTTTCATTCAGTTTGTTATAGACGTGTGCAAACACGATAATACATTTGATATTATACTCTACTTCAGTTTTACTGAGTTTACTGCCGATATAAAAAGTAAAAGGATATGTACGTTCTTACACTAGACGATCTGAGTTCAAATCCTTCTGGGTTTCATTTCGCTTTTCATATATACATCCTGATAAGGTAAACTCCTGTCATGTGTTAAAAAAAAGGTTGATTACATTAATTGCTTTTCATTCCTTACAAATGTTTGTTCTTGTGTAAGAAATCTGTCATTGTTTGAATTTCCATTCTGTTTCTTAATTTAGAATAAAAGTAGGTAGCGAGCGAGCAGAAACGACAGCACGCCGGACAAAAAGTTTAGTGGTATTGTTGTGAGTTCGAATTCCACCGAGGTCGACTTTGCCTTTCATCCTTTCGGGGTCGATAAATTAAGTACCAATTACGCACTGGGGTCGATGTAATCGACTTAATACCTATGTCTGTCCTTGTTTGTCCCCACTGTGTTTAGCCCCTTGTGGGTAATAAAGAAATATGTATTTCTACCGTATTCACGTTCTGGGTTCAAATTCCGCAGAGGTGGACTTTGTCTTTCATCCTTTCGAAGTCGATAAAATAAAGTACTCGTTGAGTACTTGGGTTGATCTAATCAGCTAATTCCACCCTCACAAACTTTCAAGCTTTGCACCCAGAGCCGTCGCTAAGTCCCTGCAGCCGCAGGGGGCCTCCGCAGTTGAGGGGCCCCATATTAAGAGCAAACTACATAGATGAGCCGTCTATTTACTTTGGTTAAGATGTTAAGTGAAAATTTTAAGTCAGACGAGGAAAAAAATACGAGGGGTCACCGTAAATAACTTTAAAAGAAACAAAAAAAGTAAATGAAAAATGCTTTTCGGCGAATTCCCAAGGGAAATAAAAGAGAAACGAAAGAAATCTAAGACAATGAAAATAAGAACAACTTCAAGAGAAAAGACAAGAAAGACCAGCAATGGTGATGAAAGGTGGGGATGTATACCTATACATACACAGACACACAGTATACGTACACACATTCATACATACACTCACACACACACATATACTGTCTGGCTTTTATCTGTTTTGGTCTACCAAGTCCATTCGCAAGGCTTTGGCTAACTCAGAGAGAGAGCGAGAGCTAGACGTGTACCACACACACGTCTCTTAGTCTCTCTGTTTCTCCCTCTTTCTTTATTCACTTCTCTCTTTCTCTCTCTCTCTCTCTCTCTCTCTCTCTCTCTGTATGTATCTAGGCGCCGAGCTGGCAGAAACGTTAGCCCGCCGGGCGAAATGCGTTGCCGTATTTCGTCTGCCGTTACGTTCCGAGTTCAAATTCCGCCGAGGTCGACTTTGCCTTTCAGCCTCCGGGGTCGATAAATTAAGTACCAGTTACGCACTGGGGTCGATGTAATCGACTTAATCCGTTTGTCTGTCCTTGTTTGTCTCCTCTGTGTTTAGCCCCTTGTGGGTAGTAAAGAAATATATATATATATATCAATAATAACAAAGGTTAAAATTAATTAATTAACGAGTAATCAATAATTTCACCAAGTAGAATTCGGCATGAAAAGGGGCCATTTCTCGGTAAATTTAAGTAATATTTTATAATTAGGGCTCAGTAAAGATTTGCTTTACCACATACCGAAGTTTAGAAATAGCAGCCAGAGAAACTTAGCTATTTCCTCTACTTTAAAAAGAGATTCCTGGACAAAAACAAAGTACTCGAAAACAATGGATAGCAAGGGAAAAGTGATGAACCTCATTCGTATATTTTTGAATTCGGCGGTACTGGACGTTGAAGGTAGTCTGTCTAATTCTGTTGGTTGGAAAGGTAGATTTGATTCTTCCAGTGCCCCCAGATTTAATATTATTTTATATTGTGAAGTCCCATGCTGACGAGGAAAGTGTTTGGGTAAAGTATAAATTCTACATTCTTTATACCGAACTAATTCTGAAACCCGTACATGGGTAATCAAATACCGATTGATTTTCGTTTATTCTTCATCTCTGCCTGCATGTATTGTTTTCGAGTACTTTGTTTTTGTCCGGGAATCTCTTTTTAAAGTAGAGGAAATAGCTAAGGTTCTCTGGCTGTTATTTCTAAACTTCGGTATGTGGTAAAGCAAATCTTTGCTGAGCCTAATTATAACATATATATATTATATATATATATATATATATATATATATATATATATATATATATATATATATATATATATATAATATATATATATAATATATATATGTAAATGGGACAAGAACGCAAAACATCCGGACAAGCTAGGTGATATAAAAGGGTCAACAAAACATCCAGATAGATGATACAAAGAAAACAAGGACGGGTCATTCGAAATTTCCTTTCTTTCAGTCAAGCACCAGATTATCCTCACAATTTCGGCTGATGATATATATATATATATATATATATATAATTGGTGTTGTTATTTGATACTGTTGAAAAGCTGGTCACTTTCTACACAGAATAGCGGTCTTTGACCTCCTAAGGCAACAAAAACTGGAAACAAAATTCTTTCTGTACCAAAATCAAGGCGTGCGTGTGTGAACGCTCGCGCGCACACTCACACACACACACACACATACACACAGAAGTTTGTGTGTGTGTATGTATGTGTGTGTATCTATCTATGTACAGAGGGGTAGAAAAAAGATATACCGTTGGTTTTTTTGTGTTGCATTTTAGAATCATCACAGCAGAGTCTGCTGTGATGATTCTAAAATACAAGCTGTTTGATTTTTGCAGATAATAAAGGTGCGTAGTTTGTGAATTTTGATTGAAGAGATGGGGCCTCGAAACAAAAAGCTACAGGGGGCCCTAAACGTCATGCGACGGGTCTGTTTGCACCTCTAGAAAGATAAAAAGAAATTAGGGTAAAAGTGCCGTACCTGAAAATGATACCCTCTTATTCGTTCATGAAAGAAATCCGGTTTCATTTTTCAGTTGAAGTGCTTTTATTTTCCTTAGCTTACAAATTGGCTTTTGTATAGGCACTGAGATCGCGTCCCCAATTTGTAAATTGCATTTTCCATTCAACTATTAATGATACGGATTCAAGCAATAGTCCTTAGGCCAGTGCCTTGTAGTAGGAATTTTTTCTATGTTCAGGGTGTAAATTATAAACAAAGTTCAGACTTCTGCAAGCTACATTTCCATTGCTAGAAAATGTTTATTCTTTTCTCAGTATATTCATTCTCTGATTATATCGACGGTATCAAAGATATGGAAAGGACTGGAAAAGACACCGGATCGCAGAACCGACACTCTGCTTTAGCGAGGACACGAAAAAAATATAAACATTGCGAAGTATTTTTTCCGTCACTGGAGGCTTCCAAATCAACAACTTGATATAGAAATTGCACTGCAAATTGAGCAATTTAATTTCTTGTTGACGGATGACTATAGTTAATTAAATTGAGTAAACTATTTGAATGGCACTTATTTTATAGACACCGGAAGAATGAAAGAACTTAACTCAGAACATAAAGGACGTCATTGAATATCCTCAGGCAAAATGCCTGACGCTCTACCGCTGTTTCTATCCACCACCGTCCATTACTGTTTCATGACTGTAACTGTCACAGTAATTAGAAACGACCTCAGTGGTACTAACATCGATATTTCTTCCATTAACACACTGCATCATATGTATATGGAAAAAGTGATTGGGAATCTCTGAGGTTTCTGATTTTACAGGAGTATTAATGGAGTAAAAAAAAAATCGAGATAAAACAACAATCGGGGATCGAATTCTGGCGTCTATTTTGCTCCTTGGCTGCTTACCCTTTCTCTTTAGAATACAAATTCTCTCTACCAATAGAAAGAAAGTATTGAGAACTAGTTTCAATCCCAGTTAATAGTTGTTTCACTTCCCTTGAGTTAATAATGAATTTTATAAAGTATGAACGTTTCACAATTTCATTTCACCCCATCTTTTTAAAATTCATGGATTGTACTAACAAATCTTGGATGAAAGTCTTAGGTTTAAGTATATTTTTGTTTTTAAAATCAGTACAAAAGCCTTGTATTTTAGGACCGAGGTGAAGTGTGACAATCCTTTCGAAGATCATGATGAGGGAAGTGAAAGGGTTTTTAGTGGAAGTCAACGCTTGCAACAACTCAATCTCCAGTTTGTATGGCATTAAAAGCAATGCTCTAGCTTGGCCGGTCTTGACCGTGGAGGCTAAAGTAAACTAAAGAACCTGAGAAAGGCATGACTGCCGCAAAAGCTCATACTCACCGATTATAAATCTAAAGATTTCACTGATATAAGAAATCAATAAGCAAATAAACAACTGCAGTATTCTGTAAACCTTTCATCGAGTTTTTTTCTTTATTTCTTAAAAATCAGCAGCGGAAAAGCCAGACCCACGCCTTAAAGACGAAAAGCTTGCATTGAATGGATGTAGTGGTAACTAAACAAACACTTTGTAATCTCAACGTTGATTTAATCAGTCAATATGTTTCAGTGGGTAAGTTGTTTGTTCATATAACACGGTTTGTACAAATATTTATTTTATCTTTTATATAAGAACACAAAAGTGATTTTGTTTAAACATTCACCACACAATATGGTTGCCGTTACTGTTCTTTTTAGCATTACTTCAAGTTATAGATTAATCTGTTTCATCAGAGTATCAGCGTGGAAGGCGTGTCATATAAGTACACTATAATTCTATTGTTATGTGATTGTTGTTGTTGATGATACGAAGAGTAAGTCTCTTTCTGTATCACTGCCTTACACATATGATACACATATCATGATACAACACGCCGTCCACAAATCTATGTAATATTATCTAAAGTTGCCTTCCCAAGACTTCCGCTTCGGGACCTGTAAATGCTGCAGTCCAAATTATTTGCTGAGCTCTCCCTTCTCCTCTCTCTCTCTCTCTCTCTCTCTCTCTCTCTCTCTCTCTCTCTCTCTCTCTCTCTCTCTCTCTCTCTCTCTCTCTCTCTGAAACATAAATGCGGCCTCCTTGAGAGTACGTCCCGCATATATTGGACGGTGCAGTTACTGTATACATAAACAACCTCGACCAAAAAAAGGCTGTCGACTGATTAGTATAAATTTTGCTACTCCGAGTCCCGGGGGAAGAATTGCAACTCAACGTTTCATCATAAGGAAACACCAAAACACAAGAAGCTCTGGTCTACAATTGTGCTGTTCCCTCCGTATATTCTAACGCCATTTTAATGGCCTCTGCTCATCCTGGAAGAGCAAGCTCTAAACCATCTCCAACCAAACACTCCAAATACAATTCCAACTCCATTCATCCCCTGTACCATTTCTAATCTTCTATGATAGTTTCTAAATTAAACATTTTAGCACTCTTTCATACTCGGAAATGCATCCTTCTTGAACTCTGTTCACGTTTTTAAACCCACTCACGAGTATCAGTGTACAGAACTTCAACTTTAATTAACATCAACCGAAAAGATTGATCTTGGCAGTTTTTTGCTGTTTAAAAGTAATATGGGATGGAAGCACTCCGTCGGTTACGACGACGAGGGTTCCGGTTGATCCGAATCAACGGAACAGCCTGCTCGTGAAATTAACGTGTAAGTGGCTGAGCACTCCACAGACACGTGTACCCTTAATGTAGTTCTCGGGGATATTCAGCGTGACACAGAGAGTGACAAGGCCGGCCCTTTGAAATACAGGTACAACAGAAACAGGAAGTAAGAGTGAGAGAAAGTTGTGGTGAAAGAGTACAGCAGGGATCACCACCATCCCTGCCGGAGCCTCGTGGAGCTTTAGGTGTTTTCGCTCAATAAACACTCACAACGCCCAGTCTGGGAATCGAAACTGCGATCCTATGACCGCGAGTCCGCTGCCCTAACCACTGGGCCATTGCGCCTCCACTTAAAAGTAACACATCGCTAACAGAAATTACCAGAACGTATTATGATGCTTTAACATGTGTCCTCTTGCACTGCATAAAATTACACGAAACTAAATCATATTTTACTACTGCCAGAAGAACAGCCCATCACTACACACCCACAACACTACACTCTATAAAAAATATAGTGGTATGTGTTACCTTTTATCTTTTACCTGTTTCAGTCATTTGACTGCGGCCATACTGGGGTACCACCTTGAAGAATTTTTTGGTCCTATGAATCGACTCGAGTATCTGTTTTTAAGGCTGGCACTTATTCTATGATTTTCTTCGCCGAAGTACTAAGTTACGGGGATGAAAACTCACCAACACCGGTTGTCAAGCGGCAGAGGGGGACAAACAGACACAAACACACATAGATATTTATACATACATACATACATACACATACATACATACATACATACATACATACATACATACATACACACACACATACATACATACATACATACATACATACATACATACATACATACACACACTACATACATACATACATACATACATACATACATACATACATACATCTCCATCAATGACTTGACTGTTTCCCTTATATCCCATGAGGAATGTTACTGGTATCTAGGAGTGGGTGAAAACGTATCTTACAATGGCACCTGTAACAAAACACGTGTCACTATTAGAAAAATCTGCAGTTACTCTATCCAGATTACAAGTTCTGGTTTGTACCTGTAATTATTGGGGCCCTGGGATATATGACACACTGCCTAAATACCAATCTTGAGAAATTAGGTTTCCCAAAACCATAAAGGAGAAGGCTACAGATGCAATCCTTCACCGGAACTGTAAAAATCTGTAAAATGTCTCAGAAGTTTACCATTTAAAACTGGAAGCTCTTGTTGACAAACAACAGCTGTAATTTTATTCAGTTGAATACACATCATTGATTGGTTGAAATTACCGAAATACGAGAACTTTAAAGTGAAATAACTTCGTAAATATAAGTTTTTCTCAAAAATGCTAAAAGTAAAACATGTTTTATATGACAGGTTCTGCCAGTGTCCGAAGTTTGAAAGTGTTTAGTTACAAAAAATCATTTTTTTAATCTGTACGTCAAAAGGTAAAGATCCGTCAGCTGTTGTTTTTCTAACGGGTACAAAGCTATGATAATATTTAGGGCTTCGATTTTGTACACATCACTGAATAATTGACTAAAAGTGACAGACTGAATGTTTTGGCCAGTCATTCAGCACACTCTCTCTGCTATATGTTAACTAGTTAATGATTACTCATAGTCAGCACAATCGAATAACCGAAGACTGGTGCCAAAATTCCAGCTACATGACGCCAGTTAATATTACCTCCACCCATCATAAAGAACTTCCTTTAACTGCAATTCGATCGAGTAGAGTCAGCAAGATTTAGTAAATAAAAACTCGTTTACATGTAGATATTATCTACTGGTTAGGATATGAAACACTCTTAAGTATACAGAGATATCAACAATCTTCGACAAACATACAATAAAAAAATTACACAATCCAAACTTTTGGGACGTAATGTAATAGAAAACCGCAAAGAATTAGAAATTTTCTACCACTATGCTCAGTAAAGATGATTTAGTTATAGCTACAGCTTTAAATCTACTTAGAGTTACCTCTCTTCGATATTTCCCATTGATACGGCTAAAGAGTTAGAAACGCTGTGTCTAGGGATCTTACACAAAGCAATACTGGGTAAATATGGTGTTTTTTCACCTTTTTCTCTACAGTAACTGCAGTGAATTTGTCTTTAGAAGTTGAAATATGTCACAAACATATTTTAACGAACGTACAAACACACACTCACTCACGCACACATATACACGCATATAAAAAATGTGTCGTGGTGGTGGTGGTATAAATATCCTTTACTGTGTCGTACGTAACGAACGCACAAACACACACACACACACAGATACATACACAGTCATATACAAAATATGTCGTCGTCGTCGTGATATAAAATGTCCTTTACTATATTGTGCGTAACGAATGCGGAAACACAAATACACACTCACAGACACATCCATACGCATATACAAAATGTGACTTCGTATACAAAATGTGCCCTTTGCTATAGTTGACTATAGAAAGAATATCACTAAAATGTTATATTGTTTTAATCCAAATGAAAATAACGATTACATGTTGACACTCGCGAGGTCTAATACAATTACCTTGTAAAATTTGATTTGATTTGGTGGAGCAGTTTGAGAATGCATAGGAAACAGACAGACAGAGAAACAAAGAATTTTATATAGATAGAGATGAAGACTTGTTAATCCATTTCGCCAGTCACGAAGCGAACTGTTCGCTTCGAGAGTGACCAATAGGACAGACCCTGAAGAATCTGCACTGACATTGGCGCCAAGTTGTATCTGTAACTCCCAGCAGTCTCTGCAGTGAAAACACATGTAGGTCATAATAATAAGCTGTATAAAATGAGATAAAATAAATTTTGAGGATGAACAAGTCTCTATACTCTATATAATTATTACTAATATTACTTCAAACAATATTACCGGCCAGCGAAGCGAACACGGAATTACCCATGAGAAGAATTCACAGAATGACTGAAAACCAAGGTAGTCATGGATGTTAAATACTGATCTATGGGGTTAGCCGTAGACTAGAACTTATGTGAGAACCACCACGGTATCCGCCCGGAAAAATTCTCTCTCTCTCTCTCTCTCTCTCTCTCTCTCTCTCTCTTTGTATATATATATATATTTATATATATATAGGCGCAGGAGTGGCTGTGTGGTAAGTAGCTTGCTAACCAACCACATGGTTCCGGATTCAGTCCCACTGCGTGGCACCTTGGGCAAGTGTCTTCTGCTATAGCCCCGGACCGACCAATGCTTTGTGAGTGGATTTGGTAGACGGAAACTGAAAGAAGCCTGTCGTATATATATATGTATATATGTGTATATATGTGTATGTGTGTGTGTTTGCGTGTGTATGTTTGTCCTCCTAGCATTGCTTGACAACCGATGCTGGTGTGTTTACGTCCCCGTCACTTAGCGGTTCGGCAAAAGAGACCGATAGAATAAGTACTGGGCTTACAAAGAATAAGTCCCGGGGTCGATTTGCTCGACTAAAAGGCGGTGCTCCAGCATGGCCGCAGTCAAATGACTGAAACAAGTAAAAGAGTAAAAGAGTATATACTCCGTGTTTCAAGCGTGATGCTAGACATCAGCCATTTTGAATTTGAATGAGAGAAGTTCATTGCTATTACCGTAAGGTGGGCTGTGATTGGTCGAGGAAAGTCACACGGTGTAGTGGTTTGATGTTGGTACATCGATATATCAGCGACAATAGTCACTTGGAAAATACCGTATGGAAAACAGAAAATCCACCGCGTGGTGGACAGGAAATCGGTCGGGTTATTGGAGGGGAAGTAGGCAGGGGTGGTATCTGAACGTATATAGTTTTATATGCGGGTGTGTAGACGGGTTCATATGGCTTTGCGTGCATGTTTGCATTGATGCGAGTGTGTGCATCTGTAACTGGGCGAGCATACACCCCCCTCCCCCGCCACATACACATATACATGGGCGAACGCGCAAGCGCATACCCGCACACACACACACACATATGCGTACATACACATGTATGGACACACACACACACGTGCACATTCATTTATATGTACATATGTATACACACCTGTATATTAGTGTCAGCACACACACGCATGCGCATGCACATGCGTACTCACGCACGCGCGCACGCATGGGCATACATGTGCATAACAAGCGTTGGGTATTGGTAAGCGTTGAGAATTGGTAAGCATTGGGGATTGGTAATTGGTGGTCCTGCTCATGGGGTTGGTTGGAGACATTGACCTTGGTGCAGGCGGTGCAGAGTAGCAGCTGGTACTAAAGTGATACATCCAGGCAGTCGGCAGTCAGAGGCTTGAAATTTGCCAGAACGGTATACAGCTAGCGACAGCAATAAGATAAATCGTATTGCTTGTTGATGGATACTGCGAGTTGTTGAAGAATATGCAGTTTTTCGCGGAGGCAGAGCTGGCAGTTGGGGGCGCCTGGTAAATATGGTGGTGCTCTGTCGACAATAGTTCACTTGATGCTGGGTGTTTCGTCTCAGAGGTCACGAAGTCTCCAAAGAAAATTTGACAGGGAAGTAGAGTTCTGTCTGTCCCTGGATCTGAACGAGTGCATATGCTGGGAGTATCTTCCCTTGAATTCATTAGCTGTCATACCCGTATAGTGCCTAGTAATGCCATCGGATGGTGCAAGGGTGGCTCTGTATACTACGGCCCTTGAGAGGAAGGATCCTTCTAGAGGGCACATGGTGGGGTTTCGGAAGTTGCAGGTTGGGGTGGTGTGGGTGCATTTTTAGGTCTGTTGATGCGTGCGATGTTAGACGCGATGTTATTTAAGCAAAGAGTAGCTCGCCTCCACATTATGGAGGTTGAAGAGTTTGTAATACTTGTGGCCTCTGGCAAAGTGTGTCTTAATTAACGACAAGAAGCCCATAGCTACGTTGGTAGAAACTTCTAGGTTGAAAGTGGGTTATACCATATAATTTTCCTTTTCCTAATCCTTTTGGGGCGGGGAGAGGGTGTTTGAGTGTTGTTCACATACGTGAGCTTCTCAGTAAACCCGTTCCTAGCCAAAGCATCGTAGAGGGGGCGGGGTGACCCTGTTAACGATCTCTCTATTGGCCGCGAGATTAGATAGAAAGATTATAAAGAATATCAATTAAAACTTTTTAAAAAACATCAAAGTTGATATGAGATGCATGCAAGACAACCAATGGAAAACAGAGCAACCACAGACAAGTGGTCATCACAATCATAAAACAGTTCACACAATGATGGCAGTGATTTCACTTGGGAGAAAATCAATTCAGTTTAACTTGTATGTATGTATGTGTGTGTGCGTATGTGTGTGTGTATGTGTGTGTGTTTTATGTTCACCTACAATAAAAATAACTTTACATTAATCTCATGGGTTACTCTATACTTCTGTAGAGTACAAATATATTATTCTTAAATAAGAATATTATTGACAGTGACTTCGAAGTTTCGGCTAGTTGGATACTTACATATACATATATACATACATTCATACATATATATATACTAGCTGACGTACCCGGTAATTCCCGGAAAAGCGGGGCTTATCCCTTGGTTCCGTTCTCATAGTTGTTTCGTTAATCCAATAACAACAATACAAAGTATGTAGCCCTTAAAACGGTTTTTATGCATTTATAGAGTATATCGAACTGTTACATAGGATCTTGTTTTTAGGAAATCCCAATAAATTATGAATAGCCAAATCGTGAAGTCAGTTACGTAATAACATGAAATTAATTACCCGATAGTAAGAATTCAAATAAAGTAGCTCCAAAAATGGTTTTAATGCATTCCCAAAGTATATAGAACTTAGGAGGAAATACCAATAAGGTGTGTATGCCAAAATCGTGAAGCATGTTACGTAATAACAGGCTAATCAGATATGAGATAATAACAATTCAAAGTAAATAACTCTGAAAAAGGCTTTTGCTTGTTCCCAGGGTATAGGAGCGCTAGTTTTGAAATAGATTTACAATGAATGTAGAAACAGATGAACATTAAGTTTTACATTAGACATACAAATAAATCTGAATGTAGATTATAAATAGATTTACAACACATAGAAATATTCTCTGCAATTTTCGCACCCACTAGGGTAAAAAACGCAACAAAAGCAAACAATATCACAAGTCAAAACAATCGCCAACAATAGGCAACCCCACTAAGGAGCGCCCCCCCCCCAACAAAGAACATCCCATCCGCAAAGATACAAAATAACCAAATAGCGCACACTACACTGTCCCTCATCGACAGTGCGCATGCGCCTTTATACAGTTTAGGACAGTTGACTTACTATTCCACAGGGTGTTAGGATTTCACCAGAACACGACATGAAACGTTCTCTGTCATGATCAATGCGACGATCGCACGCTACACACCTTCCTTCATAGCACTGCTGTAAACAGTGGAAGGGAACTAGAACGTTAAAACTTAATGCGCATTGCACAGCAGAGTTCAAGGTCAATCTTTATTAAGCAGCTTCTCTATGCGTGCTTTAGCTTCGTTACTATGTCAACAATCCGGATACTTATCGATGAGACCTCGATATGTGTACATATATATAATATATATGTTTATGTGTGTGTGTGTCTTTGTATCTCTTTTTATCTCCTATACCCCAACCATCGCTTAACAACCGAGGTTGATGTGTTTATGTCCTCGTAACTTAGCGACTCGGCAAAAGAGACCGATAGAATAAGTAATAGACTTACAAAGTATAAGTCCTGGAGTCGATTTCTTCGACTAAAAAAACCCTTTAAGGTGGTGCTCCCGCATAGCCGCAGTCAGATGGCTGAAACACGTATACACACACACACACACACCACACACACACACACATATATATATATAGTAGCATTATGAGCTGTCGTTGCCGGGTCATAGTAGTAGTGCATGTATATATGTGTATATATATATGTGTACATATTACATGTACATCTATATATATACATCTACACATAAAATACAAAATACAAAGTTATATATTGATATCGCTAGTGATAACAATACTCAAAATATATAACAGACTGGAATTGTAGGCCCGTCTCTTGCAATTTCGATCAATTGTATCTTGTCCTCCCTCTTGTATAGAAGTGTGGCTACAATCCAGCCTACCTCTACTTCTGGAGGGACATTTTTAATTTTTATCCGGGACGTCCTACGTCCTAGATATAAAGGTAAAAATAAAATATTTCCACTTTGCAAGGTTCGAGTCGAGTACTCCCTTGCACGCTCCGTTGACTCGAACCTTGCTTCTATTGTGGCGAATTTACCGCCTCTGGTTAGATATTTTTATAGTTGCACCAAGACACTTTTCGATGGTGCTTTCCTCCAGGTGTTCAAATCTTTTTTTTTCTCTACATTGTATACTTTATAGAAATAGTCTTTTCTTTAATTTAATTTTTTATTTCGTTTGGTGGTGTTATCCTAGATTCACCGTCTTTGTCGGTGATCAATCCGAAATAGGTTTGTATTTCTTCCATTTTAATTTTAAAGAGTTCGCGCCCGCCGACGGCTGCAGCGAAATTAATTTTTGGACTTTCTTCTATCGAAGGCATTCTAACAAAAATGCTTCCGTATAAACGGTAAAAATATTGTCAATTTCCCCAAACAGGGACACAATTCAATTTTTAAACAATAACCAAAGCTCCTTTCCCAAAGGGGGAGGGTTACAGTTTACAATTATTTAACAAATGCAACACAACACCGTTTCCCTTACGAGGAACCAACAAACGTGATAACGATAGTTAAACAGTAATAATAACAAACCTTACGGTGAATCAAAAAGCAGTACGCAGTTGAAGCTATAGTCCTTTATGTATAAGAAATAAACCAACAGCAGTACTCAGTAGAAGCGGCTGTTCGAGAAAACAGACATTACATACGGCCAAACTTAATGCTAGCTAATTAGCAGATAAGCTAATGTAAAAGCCGTGGTAAACGGTATGTGCACAGCTCCATCTGCACTTAAATTTTATTTTTTATTTATTCCCATTCATGTGAAACCACTTATTCAAGTTCAAGTCATTGATGCAATTTTATACCAATTGCAATTTTTACTTTTGTTATGTTACGATTATATTATACTTTAGTTTGATTTTAATTATTACTTACTACATATAATTCAATTGTTATTATTATCTCTAATTTTTATTGTTAAAGTGAAAGTATCTGACATAAAATACAGAAATGTTTTTGTTTCACTTTTAACACGTAATACTGAAATAGTGGAGAAGATATGATATTGCTATGGGCTCGCCCTAGGCAAGAAGTTGAACTTTTTTTGCCCATGAAACTACATGGACCCTAAGTAAGGCATGTGTAATATTTGAATGAAATTGGTTGTGTAGTTCTCAAGTTTTAGGGAAACACACAGACAGACAAACAGACAGACACGCATTCTCAGTTTTATATATATATATATATATATATATATATATATATATATTGAGTCATCACATGAATAATGCGGTTTTTTTAATTGCATGAAATAAAAGTCAGAGGAGAACAGGATAAACTTCCTGCATCAACTTGCTATAAAAGCTGGAAGTAATTTTACCCTGTGAAAGTTATGAAGAGTTCAGTTCGAGTTTAACACTTATTTTTGCAAAGCTATAATGGAAGTGACAAAGGAACATATTTGCCATATTTTGCTTTATGAGTTCAATAAAGGCAACAACGCAACAGAAAGTGTGAGAGGAATATTAATGCAGTATATGGGGATCGGACAATAAGTGGAAGTCAATGTCAACAGTGATTCCAGAAATTCTGAGCCGGAAACTACAGTCTAGAAGACGAGCCTTGTCCTAGAAGATCTGTAGAGCTCGAAGAGGACATCGGAAAAGTCAGCAAATTGAGTCAGTGGATTCCTCACAAACTTTCCATGTCTAATCGCGTGCAGAGAGTGAATGTGTGCTCTTCTTTCCTGTCAAGTCTCACCAATGAACCTTTTTTTTTTTTTTGGACCAAATAGTGACTGGTGACAAGAAATGGGTTCCCATAAAATGTCAAACGTCGAAGACAGTGGTTAAGGAAAGGAGAAACACCGGCACCCCAAGCTAAAGAAGGTCTTCACCCACGTAAGGTGTTGTTATCTGTTTGGTGGGATATGAAAGGTTCAGTCCACTTTGAACCTTTAAATCCAAACCAAACGATAACAAAGGAGATCTACTACGAGCAACTTGAGTGTCTTAAGTCAGCGCTATAAGAAAAACGACCATCTTTGATTTCAAGACGAAAGGAGTTTTCCATCAGGATAATGCTCGGCCACATACAGCGAGGATGACATTCCAAAGGCTGGAGCAGTTTTAATAGGAAATGATGCATCACCCACCATATTTGCCAGACATTGCCCCAACTGATTATCATTTATTCCGTAGTTTTCAAAATCATTTGGACGGAAAAAATATGAATTCTGTAGACGAGGTCAGAACAGTATTGGAGGAGTATTTTGCATCACAGACAAGTGAATTTTGGAAGAGGGGCCTTGCAAGTCTACCAGATAGATGGAAGAGCATTGTAGAAAATGAAGGAGAGTATATTTTAGATTTAAAAAAACTTTGTTTATCTTAATTTTGAAAATAAAGAAAGTATAAAAAAAACCGCATTATGTATGGAATAACCCAATATATACATATACATTTACGCATACTTAGTCACAGATAAAGGCAAACACACACGCACATATTGATTTTTTTATACGAGACCTACTGAAATTTCCGTGTTTCATTTCATGACTAATATCTGTTTGATCGAAATATGGAGTAAGAATCAATTTTGATGTTTCAAGTCGCTTTGTTACTGCTTGACTTTATGCAAATACACATCCACGAGGTTTGGAATATATATTTCCTCGTAGCATGAAATGTTTATCACACACGCACACACACACCACACACGCACGCACATGCACATACACACACGCACATACACGAGTGCTCACGAACAGATATATCCAATAGGTGGAGAAAGCAGAACAAGAGAAAAGAAACAAAGAAGCAGGTTACTTCTATAATTAGGCTTAGTTGATCACTACACATTACGTTGAGAAAGTGTCTTCTACTATAATCCCGGGCCGACTAAAGTCTTCCGAGTGGCTTTGGTCGACGGAAACTGTACGAACGTTAAAGGCGGCGAGCTGGCAGAATCGTTAGCACACCGGGCGAAATGCTGAACGGTATTTCGTCTGCCGCCTTGTTCTGAGTTCAAATTCCGCCGAGGTCGACTTTGCCTTTCATCCTTTCGGGGTCGATTAAATAAGTACCAGTTACGCACTGGGGTCGATGTAATCGACTTAATACCTATGTTTGTCCTTGTTTGTCCCCTCTATGTTTAGCCCCTTGTAGGTAGTAAAGAAATAGGAAACTGTGCGGAAGTTCATTGATTATATATATGTATGTGTATATATATAATATATATATATATAGGAAAAAAGCAACAAGAATGGATCAATATTTCGGTACAATTGTTCGTACGAAATATTGATCCATTCTTGTTGCTTTTTTCCTATTTATAATCACCCCACTTTGTCGTATGGTTAACACCATATAGATTTCTGGTGCATCCGAGTTAAGTACCATATTCATGTGAATTCAACAGAACTCACTTGAA
>NC_042999.1:161059918-161069918 GCF_006345805.1 Octopus sinensis | reverse complement strand
TGTGCTGTCTGTCTCCTACGATTTAGATTCCTAACTACTCCCACATTTTGCGGTGAAGTTTAACCAAAACCGGGTATCTTATAGTCGTGATTCATATCGAGCCCTTCTGGGTATTAGCGCGCGTCTACGATGAGTCTACGATTTAAAAAAAATTTACCATCATTTTTTCCATTTTAATGCATTTTTTCGCTATTATATAAGGGAAGTAACTCTCTAAAAATGTCTACGATGAGTCAACGATTTAAAAAAGAATTTACCATCATTTTTTTTCCATTTTTAATGCATTTTTTTGCTATTTTTTTGCTATAACTCTCTAAAAATGCTTATATAGTTATTTCCCTTACAAACCCGAGCAACGCCGGGCGATACTGCTAGTGAGAAATATCGAATAAGCTGTAGGAGATGAATATTTAAAATTGCATTATGGTTTGCCTTGTTATTATTATTTCAAATTGTGAGTGTGCGTGTGCTATGTGAGTGTATATTTATCAATGACATGTATGTACAACTATGTTAGTATAAAGCATTTAATATTGCTTTATACTTTCCTCTTACAACGCCATAACATATAACTATACGTCAATTATATCAGTCTTAATATTCTTTCATTTGCAGAAGATAATTTCTCCAGCGTCTCTGACGTTTGAATTTAGCTTATTATATTTTCATTGAGACCTAATATTGTGGACTGTATCTCGTTTTTAACTGACAATAAGCCATCCCCATGAGATAGCAAATGATATTATTTATCCAATTGTATATATTTCTAAGTCATATGTGTCTCCACTTAATGTATATCAAATTTTATCTCTAACTGTATCTAGATTCTCAAACTAGAATTTCGTTTCAACGCATAACTTTCTTATGAAGTTTATGGCGGACACATTAAAGTAATTTAGAAGAAAATAGAATCTTAGAGTGCCAGAGTGTATGGTGGGGCAAGACTAACCTTATTAAGATCAATATTGCCTTTCTACCACCTTGTGTGCTGGCAAGGACCTTCTTAAAATTCTTTAAAGCCATTGTTTCTATATTATCAAACCTAATGAAATTTATACGCAGTGGGAAGATGAGAAAATTCTGACGAAGGGTTTTGATTCAGCCGATCGTCAGTCTGATAAAACTTTTCTAGCAGATTTTTGGAGAGTATTACTAATAAGGGCAACTAGAGGTGGAAGAGAAACGGCCAAACATTGATGCTGTAAAGTAAAAAAAACACCCATAAATATAATTCGTTGGGAGGGAGATGATTGTTCAAAGGCGTAAAATTGTGTCTTTTATGAAGTAAATCATTGAAATTAAGGTGAACTTAAAGCGAACAAAGTGAAGTGTAGAAAGGGTGGATAGGAATATATAAATAGATGTATTTAGGAGATGTATGGCTTGCCATATTTGGTCAGTGGTTACACTGACAAAATAACTGTGAATGAATTCTTAGCAGCGCCAACAACGCAAGCATAGTTACTAAAGGAAATTTGTATACATAATTAGCGGTATCGCCCGGCGTTGCTCGGGTTTGAAAGGGAAATAACTATATAAGCATTTTTAGAGAGTTACTTCCCTTATATAATAGCAAAAAAAAATGCATTAAAAATGGGAAAGAATGATGGTAAATTTTTTTTAAAAATCGCAGACTCATCGTAGACGCGCGCTAATACCCAGAAGGGCTCGATATGAATCACGACTATAAGATACCTGGTTTTGGTTAAACTGCACCGCAAAATGTGGGAGTAGTTAGGAATCTAAATCGTAGGAGACAGACAGCACACAACCTCACTTTTATATATAAAGATATAAACAGTAATTCGGGAAATAAAAAGGACATGATCTATAATGGACTTTCGACTAATGAGCATCAAGTTGTTCAAGTAAGTGGACGAACTAAGCACTGAATTATCGTACAAAGTGGTTGAATACACCAAACACTCCTTTAGCATTAACGTAATTGTCTGGTAAAATCATCGTGACGCAAGTGTGACAAGGCTGGACCTTTGAATTACCGGACTCAATGTAATTTCCGTTTTACCAAAATTCACAATTCCCTCATAAAACTTAGGTTTCACACCAAGCTTAGGCAAATGTACTTGCCAAAATGTCACGTATGGGATCGGGGTGCGGGGATTGCAGAGTTGCGATGATGCTGGCGTTCGTTTCTGTATGTATGTATTTGTACGCATGCATATATGGATGTTGTGTGTATATACGTATATGCATGTATGTTATATATATATAACATATTCATCTGAAGCTAAATTTTTGCTGAACTTACAATATATATATATATATATATATATATATATATATATATATATATATATATATATATATATATATACATACGAGCAAAACGCCCCCCGTCCAATGGACGGTGCTGAGTTGTCAAACATTTAAATTAAATTTTCTCAAAACTTGTCCGACCCTCCCATAAGCCTCCCCTTTGAGAAACACTGATTTAACCTAAATTTGAGACACCAGCAAAAGAAGAAATAAAGATAGACTTTTTTCTATTCCAAAGAATGCTTTATCGATCGCTTTCTCACCTGGAATCGATTTTTGTAATTTTTTCAAGACGCCCTGATAGCGTCGGTATTTACATATCAAATTTGAGCGCAGTCGGATGGAGGATGCCCGAGATCCTAGAAGACCCACAAACAGACAGACAGAACGGATTTTATATAATATATATATATATATATATATATATAATATATATATATATATATATATATATTATATATATTAATAACATACTACCAAGTATATTAAAGTCAATGCTGTATCCTACTTCTCTTGTTAGCAGTGCGATACAATCTCTTTTAACTTATATACTCTTTTACTTGTTTCAGTCAGTTGACTGCGGCCATGCTGGAGCACCGCCTTTAGTCGAGCAAATCGACCCCGGTACTTATTCTTTGTAAGCCCAGTACTTATTCTATCGATCTCTTTTGCCGAACCGCTAAGTGACGGGGACGTAAACACACCAGCATCGGTTGTCAAGCAATGCTAGGGGGACAAACACAGACACACAAACATATACACACACACTTATATATATATACATATATACGACAGGCTTCTTTCAGTTTCCGTCTACCAAATCCACTCACAAGGCATTGGTCGGCCCGGGGCTATAGCAGAAGACACTTGCCCAAGATGCCACGCAGTGGGACTGAACCCGGAACCATGTGGTTGGTTAGCAAGCTACTTACCACACAGCCACTCCTGCGCCTATATCTACAGATTTTCTATAGAATTTAGATCCAATCCTGAAAGTTACGATCTTTTGTGTACGAATACGTCTATATAAACGATGCGATCGGAGACAGAAAAATAGATAATGGGTGTATATACTTATTTCTTCAGCACCACATCCCACCCATTAATCATCCATGAAAATATTGCTTATAGCCACTCATCTTCCCAGCGCCGGCAACTCATCCCACAGTCGGCCCGTAAGTTATTCCATCTCCCAACTCAGCAGCAGCCTAGAAGACTTGAAGAGAACGACACGTCTACAACTCAGACCGTTTTGTGCAACTACGTCTCTTTGCGTCTCTTTGCGTCTCTTTGCGCCTTCATTCCTTTTCGCTACTTGTTTTGTTTTGATCCTCATCGATCCAGACGACAGTTTTCTTTTACCCCTATCACGTGGGTTATTTTAGCCAATCAAAAACTTTAGTTCACGGACTGAGCCATTTATGACTAATAAGCGTTGATTTTTATCAAAAATATTACCCGCTATTAATTTAGTGAACCAGAAATTGAAACCAATCAGAAACAGTTGTCAGTTGATCCACATTCGTTTTGTTTTATTTTTTTTTTACAATATAAAACAAGCGAAAACTATTTTCGTACACTTGGTTCATTCACACGACCCAAGTCAAATCTCACCCTCTCACACTGATGGCTATTGCCATGCCGTCTAGTTCTCAATCTATCTATCTATCTATCTATCTATCTATCTATCTATCTATCTATCTATCTATCTATCTATCTATCTATCTATCTATCTACTTCTTTCATCCTTTCCCTCACACTCTCACTCTCTCTGTTTCTCTCTTTGTCTGACTACCTCTCCTTCTCTCCACCCCACCATATGATGAGTGGTCAGCTCCTTGGTTTATCCTCGACACAATATATTTTACCAGTTTATCTATTTTTCGCTTTACTATTGACTATTAATTGATCACATACGTTTGACTCCACAACACAAATTATTCCATTGACACGAACTTTTTCTATGCACATTGCACATTAACCAATCGACTATACAAAACAGATTATATATGAATATATATATATATGTATGTATGTATACACACACACATATGCACGGCCGCAGCCTCAAGGCTGAAGCATATAAAGAAATAAAAAATAAAAGTATATATATATATATATATATATATAGATATATATATATATAGATATATATATATATATATGTATATATATATACATGTATGTATGTATGTATATATATATATGTATGTATGTATATGTATATATGCAAATTTTCTTCATTACATTATCATAATATAGCTAAATGATAATCGATATTCTTTTTCACAAACACGTTCAGATAAACATTTTTTCCTGAATTGATTATTGCATATTAAGATCTGTTATTTTTTGTTGTGTTTGTGTATTCTTCACCATTTGCTTGTTTCAGTCATTGCACTGCGACCATGCTGGGCATCACCTTGAAGGGTTTCATTAAGCAAATTGAACTCTGAATTTTGCTTTCGGGAGATGACTTTGACCGAGATCGTAAACAAAAGAAGACCGGTTGTCAAGTAGTGATGTGACTGTGTGATAAGAAGCTTGCTTCCCAACCACATGGTTCGTGGCTCAGTACCACTGCATGGCACCTCGGACAAGTATCATCTACTATAGCCTCGGGTCCAAAAAAGCCTCATGAGTGAAATTGGTAGACAGTAACTGAAAGAAGTTCGTCGAATGTGTGTGTGTGTTTGTGCCCCACTACCGCTTGACAACTGGTGTTGGTTTGTTTACGTCCCCGTAACAAAGCGGTTCGGCAAAAGCGACCGATATAAGTACCAGTCTTAACAAAAAATAAATACTGGGATCGATTCATTCGGCTGAAATTATTTCAAGGCGGTGCTCCAGCATGGCTGCCATCTAATGACTGAAACAAGTAAAATATATTACACACACAACGGGCTTCTGTCTATCAAATCCACTCACGAGGCTTTGGTGGGCTCGAGCCAAAATAGAAGACACTCGCGCAAAGTGTCACACAATGGGACCGAACCCGGGAACAAGCGGTTGGGAAGCAAGCTTCTTACCACTCAGCCACACGTATTTTCTTTTTTCTTTTCTCAATGTTGTATTGTGCCTCTGAATCAATCCTGCCGTGTTTTAACCTTTCAACTCAAAACCACGTGTTGTGAAATTATAGTTGCTTTATTCTATATGGAAGAAATTTATTTTTGTTGATATTTCATGAAATAAAAAGGGGGTAAAAATTATATATGACCAATTATTCTTGTACTATCTATGAACAATCTTTTAATTTCCGAAAATGGTAACAACACCAACAACAAAACATTGACAAAAGAAAGTAAATGAAAAATAATCGGCAGATGATATTTAATCATCATCATAATCATCATCATCATAATCATCACCACCACCACCATCACCACCGCCGCCGTTATCATTATCATCATTTTCATTATCATAGTAATCATAGTCTGGTCATATTCATCAACAACGACGTCGTAGTCGTTAGTCGTTGTCACAGATTTTATTACTATCATTACTCTCTCTCTCTCTCTTTTACTCTCTTTTACTTGTTTCAGTCATTTGACTGCGGCCATGCTGGAGCACCGCCTTTAGTCGAGCAACTCGACCCCGGGACTTATTCCTTTGTAAGCCCAGTACTTATTCTATCGGTTCTTTTGCCGAACCGCTAAGTGACGGGGATGTAAACACACCAGCATCAGTTGTCAAGCAATGCTAGGGGGACAAACACAGACACACAAACACACACACATACATATATATATACACATATACCACAGGCATCTTTCAGTTTCCGTCTACCAAATCCACTCACAAGGCATTGGTCGGCCCGGGGCTATAGCAGAAGACACTTGCCCAAGATACCACGCAGTGGGATTGAACCCGGAACCATGTGGTTGGTTAGCAAGCTACTTACCACACAGCCACTCCATCGTCATTATCATTATCAAAGACGTCAAACGTCATAACAATAAACAATGCTATAAAAACAACTAAACAACAAAAAGAAATAAAAGCACAACAAAAACAAGAAAATAATGCACAGATTAGCACCATCATTATCCTCATCATTTCACTTTCGGCAACAACGAGCCTGTGGAAAGAACGTGGTCGCTTCACCTCCTAGAAATAGTAGCCAGATCTCTTTCATATTAATTTTCCACTATGCTAAAATAAGCAAAGCAACTGAATAATGTAGTCTTTGGTATTATATGCCTGAAAAAAAGTGGTTGGTCATGGTTAGAATGTCTATGATCCGGGATTTGCTCAATCAGGACAAAAAATGCATTTAATAGTAACAAAATAGTAAATGGGGGAATAATTAAAAGGAATCAATAACGAAAACAAATCTACCAGCAAGAGAAACTATGCATGGTTGCTCGCCATGCTAGAAATAGTAGCCAAATCTTGATCATTAAGGCCTTCGCATCTTATGAAAAGGAAGGACATATTGAACTTAGATACATTGTGCCGGAAAAACGAAAAGACATGATGGTCACATTTGGAATGGATCTGCTAAGGATAAACAAGGGCAACGATATCGTGAAAAACGAAAATTGTGATAATAACAGCAAAGAAACAATATAGACGAGGAAACTTAACTTTTGTAGGCGCAGGAGTGGCTGTGTGGTAAGTAGCTTGCTAACCAACCACATGGTTCCGGGTTCAGTCCCACTGCGTGGCATCTTGGGCAAGTGTCTTCTACTATAGCCCCGGGCCGACCAATGCCTTGTGAGTGGATTTGGTAGACGGAAACTGAAAGAAGCCTGTCGTATATATGTATATATATATATGTGTATATATATATATATATATAATATATATATATATATATATATATATATATATATATATATGTGTGTGTGTGTGTATGTGTGTGTGTGTGTGTGTGTGTGTGTGTGTTTGTGTGCCTGTGTTTGTCCCATTAGCATTGCTTGACAACCTTTGGTGGTGTGTTTACGTCCCCGTCACTTAGCGGTTCGGCAAAAGAGACCGATAGAAAAAGTACTGGGCTTACAAAGAATAAGTCCTGGGGTCGATTTGCTCGACTAAAGCACGGCCGCAGTCAAATGACTGAAACAAATAAAAGAGTAAAAGAGTAAAGAGTATAGTGCTATAAACAATGATATCGACATAGAGGAGAGAAAAATTGAGCAGACGATACCAGGTGTATAGCAAAAAAAAAAACAAAAAAAAACAATTAGTTTAATTAATTGAAACAAAACGAGATCAACAGCAGCAATAACATCATTTATGCTCAAACATAGTGAATGACAACAACAAACTAGGAAAAACAACAATAGCAATGAAGGAAATTAGCCGAGGACACAAATTAACAATGGAGGGGAAAAAATTCATGATTAACAAAAAAGTCAAACTACGAAATGAAAATGAAATCGAAAAGAATCTGATCATCGAATGCAAAAATAACGACGACAACGAAAGAAAGAAACGATGATAAAGAGAAGAAAAGAGTCAGCATATGGTTGCCATAATAATCAGTGGCCAATTCTGTATAACAGTGTAAAGAGGAGTTAAGTAAACGAGAATATCTATTGACCTAGTAATCGTTATCTGGATCAGTCATCTAAGTCAAAACTAATTCCATCATTGCTGTCTACTTCCACCGTATGTCGGCGGCAATAAACGGCCCTGGTGTCTCCACAGAGTCTTGCTCAGCATTGGAGACAGCACACATTCGCACATTCACACACAAGCACAAACACACACACACAGATAATGATGGGTGATGGATAGCTAGAATAGATGCGATAATGAGTCTAGGAATCTGATGTATGATTGAATGGATGGATGGATAATTGTATGTATGTTCCCCTAATTTTATTTTTAAAAAATCTTTAACAATAGAAAGTCGACTTCACTACTAAAGCGTGTGTTGCTTACACACGCCGTCTAAAGGGAGAAGTCGTCCTCAGTAGACGAAATCCAACAATGTAAAACTATGTTCACGTTCAAGTTTGCTGGAACGTCTTAGGAATGGAAACATATGTCGTTGCTCTGATTCTCGTTGTTTTGGGTGTAAATAATTGCAGCGTAGAAGGTGTTTGTAAGCCATTTAAGAAACACACGAAAGCCGTTCGATTCACTTCAACATTTAAGTTTAATTTGTCAAAATATTTTCGTCGCTTTAAGACCGCGACCTGTTCACTGACAAAAATCCGTGCTGGATTTTTGTCAGTGAACAGGTCGCGGTCTCAGCGCAACAAAAATATTTTGACAAATTAAACTTAAATGTTGAAGTGAATCGAACGGCTTTCGTGTGTTTCTTAAATGGCTTACAAACACCTTCTACGCTGCAATTGTTTTCGTTTCAGCACACGATCTCAGATCAAATCACTTGCTATGCAAGTACATCTGCGTGTAAATAATATAATCAAAAAGGCATGCCTTAGCACATATCAATGACTGTTTTGCTCGCAGATTGTATAGATAGAAATAGTTGTTCTCTCTTAGTTCCAGAATTCCAGGCCATGTCTCTCACAGCCATACTAAAATATTTGAGTGAGTGTTTTTTAAATATATCGTTTAAAGGAAGAATGGATCTATTCCATCTTAATCACAGATTTTTAATTAATTTTTTTTTTTGACTAAAGAGTTTGAAACTTCGGATACTGGTAGAATTTATCTCGTAGAACACGGTTTACTCTTAACGTGTTTGACAAACTTTCGTATTTTAGAAGTTATTTCGTGTTAAAGTTGTCGTATTTGGGTAATTTCAACCAATCAGCGGCGTGTATTCGGTTGAAGAAAGCTACTGTTGTTTGCGATAGTAATCGAAGAGGAACATCTTCCGGGTTATCTCTACTAAATGTCACCACTCTTCGTATGGCGAGCGAAGGCAATGCCACATTTATCCTTTCTTCCTTTCTAGTCAGCACCGTGCATTCCTTACTCTTTTCCTCCCTTCTACACTAGCAACTAGCAACCAGCGAGTGAACGTGTCACCACCACTACAATTACCGTATTTTCCGGTGTATAAGCCGCATTTTGTTTTGTTTTACCTCCATGTTTTAATAATGTTATTTTTAATCTAATAAAGACTTTTATATTGACGAAATGTGTTTGTTGTTGTTTATAGTAAGATGAAATCATGACAATAACAATACATCTCATAGTTGTAAAATAAGGCATTTTGAAACTACATATAAGTCAAAAACAAAGAAAAAAACTAGCTGCGGATTCGTTGCTCTATATGTTTTTTAATCACCGACGCGCTTTATGTGTCGATAAAACACCGATGTCAGGCAAACAAATAAATATGTGTGTGTATGTATGTATGTATGTACACATGCATGTATGTATGTGGTGGAGGTGCAATGGCCCAGTGGTTAGGGCAGCGGACTCGCGGTCATAGGATCGCGGTTTCGATTCCCAGACCAGGCGTTGTGAGTATTTATTGAACGAAAACACCTAAAGCTCCACGAGGCTCCGGCAGGGATGGTGGTGATCCCTGCTGTACTCTTTCACCACAACTTTCTCTCACTCTTACTTCCTGTTTCTGTTGTACCTGTATTTCAAAGGGCCGGCCTTGTCACTCTCTGTGTCACGCTGAATATCCCCGAGAACTACGTTAAAGGTACGCGTGTCTGTGGAGTGCTCAGCCACTTACACGTTAATTTCACGAGCAGGCTGTTCCGTTGATCGGATCAACCGGAACCCTCATCGTCGTAACCGATGGAGTGCTTCCTTATGTATGTATATACATACATTACTT
>NC_042999.1:161049918-161054918 GCF_006345805.1 Octopus sinensis | reverse complement strand
TGTATATGCATCCACTACTACAAAAGTTTAGCATCAAGAACAAATCCCCTCAGAATGGATGAAGGGTCACCTGATTAAGCTACCTAAGAAAGGTGACAACCATCTGCAACAATTAGTGGGGAATCATGCTACTGTCCGTCCCCAGTAAGGTGCTGGCCAGAATTATACCGGGGAGACTGAAGAGAATGATGGGTGATAAGATTAGTCCAGAGCAAGCAAGTACTGCATAGACCATATAGCCATCTTGCGTATCAGCAATGAGCAGTCAAGCCCCCTTTTCACTACCGTTGATTCCGAGGACTTCGACAGTGTGGACAGGGGAATAATCTGGAGGCTGATGCAGCATCATGGTATTCCACCAAAAACCATCATCATCATCCAACAGACATTTTCACAGTTCAAACTGATGTAAAGCAAGGTTGCGTACTGTCACTAATGATATTTTATGTAGTAATCGAGTGGATCATGAATGAGACCGGAAGTGACACTGGGGTCAGGTGGACAGTCGTGAAGCAACCGGAAGATCTCGATAGTGCTGATCATACTGGACTGCTATCACGTAACCTCCAGATGTAGTCCAAGGTTATGAATTTAGCTGAAGAGTCAATGAAAACAGGCCTCCGAGTGAAGCAGAACAAGACAGAAGTTTTGAGGCAAAAGATCTGTCACCAGGAACCAATTTGAGTTGGCACCGAAATCGACAAGTTTGTGTATGTAAGCAGCATCGTCTCAAAGACGGATGGAACAGGGGAGGATTCGAGGTCCAGGATCGGCAAGGCCTGGTGTGCTTTCAATAGTCTTCGACCCATCTGGAACTCCAAAGCCGCCTCCCTCAAATCAAAACTCCGCATTTACAATTCCAACGGCAAGACCGTTGTTCTTTATGGCTCAGAAATTCGGAACGTCACCAAAGTCATAGAAAGTAAGCGACAGACTTTCATCTACAAATGCCTGTGTTACATCCTCAAGATCTGGTGGCTAGATAAAATTTCGAACAGAAGTCTGCGGGATAGAACGCACCAAATTCCCATGAATCAGGAAATTCTGAAAAGGAATTGGGCTGGATCTGTCACACTCTAAGGAGACCTCCAAGCAACATTACAAGACAGGTGTTAGACAGACAACCTGGAGAAAAGAGGAAAATTAGGCGACCTAAGAAGACCTGGAAAGAATAACTGGAAGATGGAACGAAAGCAATTGGTCTCTCTTAGTCTGAAATCCAGTGGGTGGCCCAAGGTCGCGTCCACTGGCATGAAATAGTTACGGAGTAATGTGGTCTGACTAAATTAACTACATTTATATATATGTGTGTGTGTGTGTGTGGAGGCGCAATGGCCCAGTGGTTAGGACAGCGGACTCGCGGTCGTAGGATCGCGGTTTCGATTCCCAGAGCGGGCGTTTGAGCGAAAGCACCTAAAGCTCCACGAGGCTCCGGCAGTGGGGTGGTGGCGATCTCTGCTGTACTCTTTCGTCACAACTTTCTCTCTCACTCTTTCTTCTGTCGGCCTGCTCGCTAGCCAGCGGGGTGGCGTCATTTGAAGGCTAAAAAATGCGAAGCGCATTGTGACCAGCGATGTGTAGCACATCTGATAGCCTGGTCGGTCACGGTGATATATATATATATATATATACACACACACACACACACACACACACACACACACATATATACATATATATAATAGGATTGCCTATGTTCAGTCCACTAAAGGGCGAAAGAGGTTTAATGTGGAGGCCGTGAATTAGAGTTTGAGAGCATAATAGGTTTGATGAGCCTACTCTGTCACACTGGCTCGATGTGGCTGGCCGAGGGGCACAGTTTTTACACTCTTACCCAGGATTTAGTTAGGTCGAGCATATCGACCCCAGTAATCTACTCGTACTCATTCTATCAACCCCGAAGGATGAATGTCCACCTCGGTGGAATTTGAACTCAGAACATAAAGACGGGCGAAATACCTATTTCTTTACTACCCACAAGGGGCTAAACACAGAGAGGACAAACAAGAACAGACAAACGGATTAAGTCGGTTATATCGACCCCAGTGCGTAACTGGTACTTAATTTATCGACTCCGATATGATGAAAGGCAAAGTCGACCTCGGCAGAATTTGAACTCGGAACGTAGCGGCAGATGAAATACCGCTAAGCATTTCGCCCGGCGTGCTAACGTTTCTGCTAGCTCTCCTTTTAAATGTGTGTGTGTGTGGTGTGTGTGTGTGTGTGTGTGTGTGTGTGTGTGTGTGTGGTGTGTGTGTGTGTACGTACATACATACATACATACATACATACATACATGTGTGTGTGCGTGTGTGTGTGTGCGTGCGTGTGTGTGTGTATGCGTGTAAACGCTAAACGTATACGAAACTAACCAGTACAATTATATTTCGTCAATGTGTGATATTTAATCAACGAATGTACTCACAATTACTGGACATGTTTTCGATGGAAAGATTAGACCGCAAACACACCACACAATGTAAAAATGGAATATTTACCACAAGTTATTTTGCTGACCATATTATGCTTCAATAACTATTTACCGCTTCTGCCATTGTTGAACCAAAGATAGTTTCGTGTTTAGCCACACAATATATATATAACAGTTGCTGGTACCGCAAGATGTTAGTGAGATTGTGAATCAGTATATTTTGCATTTATATATTAAACTCTGGATGTGCAATGGCCCAGTGGTTAGGACAGCGGACTCGCGGTCGTAGGATCGCGGTTTCGATTCCCAGGCCGGGCGTTGTGAGTGTTTATTGAGCAAAAACACCTAAAAGTTCCACGAGGCTCCGGCAGTGGGGGGTGATCCCTGCTGTACTCTTTCACCACAACTTTCTCCCACTCTTTCTTCTGTTGGCCTGCTCGCTTAGCCAGCGGGGTGGCGTCATTAGAAGGCTAAAACAATGCGAACACATTGTGACCAGCGATGTGTAACAACATCTGATGGTCTGGTCGGTCACGTGATCACGTGATATTAAACTACGAACAGGAAAGCAAGGAAAACGGTGACTTTATGTGGCGATGGAAAGCAATAACACTATATACGTATATACATATATGGGCGTGTGTGTATTGTTATTTTACCATGTCTGTGGAGGTGTACACAGGTCACATGTAATATATTAAGATATTACAGACAATATATCCTTTTATCCATACTTATATTCATGTGAAGGCGCGTGGCTCAGTGGTTAGAGCGTCGAGCTTACGATCGTGAGGTTGTGAGCTCGAATCCCGGACCGGGCTGCGTGTTGTGTTCTTGAGCAAGGCACTTTATTTCACGTTGCTCCAGTTCACTCAGCTGTAGAAATGAGTTGCGACGTCACAGGTGCCAAGCTGTATCGGCCCCTTTGCCTTTCCCTTGGACAACATCGGTGACGTGAAGAGGGGAAGTGGTATGCATGGGCAACTGCTGGTCTTCCATAAAACAACCTTGCCCAGACTTGTGCCTCAGAGGGTAACTCTCTAGGTGAAAACCCATGGTCAGTGTCTGACCGAAGGGGGTAAAAAAAAAAATTCATGAGAAAAATACACCAACTACGCTTGTATCTAAAGAATACTGTCTACAGTAGAAGCCACTATCCCTAGGTACTACGCAGTGGGACTGAACGCGGAACCATATGGCTGGAAAGCAAACTTCTGACCACACAGTCACGCCTGTACTTACACACACACACACACACATACATACATACATCGGAGACCCCCCTTCGGTCACGACACAGACCATGGGATTGCACCTAGAGAGTTACCCTCTTAGGCACAAGTCTGGGCAACGTTGTTTATGGAAGACCAGCAGTCGCCCATGCATACCACTTCCCCTCTTCACGTCACCGATGTTGTCCAGAGGAAAGGCAAAGGGGCCGGTACAGCTTGGCACCTGTGACGTCGCAACTCATTTCTACAGCTGAGTGAACTGGAGCAACGTGAAATAAAGTGCCTTGCTCAAGAACACAACACGCAGCCCGGTCCGGGATTCGAGCTCACAACCTCACGATCGTAAGCTCGACGCTCTAACCACTGAGCCATGCGCCTTCACTATACATACATACATGCATGCATACATACATATATATGTGTATGTATGTATTTATGTATGTATGTATGTTTGTACACGCACACACACATACACACATACAAAGTCACACATGTACACGTCCGCTTGTGTGTGTGTGTGAGCACGCACAGAGCTGGTCATACATGCCAGCAAATGTTTGTCCAATTCATACAAACCTTTGAACCAAGGGAATGTTTGTTTATTATATAAACGATTATGGAAATTATGGAAAATATACCTGACAGCATGTCGGCATTTCGGTTTCTACGTGCAAAAACATAGAAAAGCTCGATCTACGTTTACCAGGGGATTCCATTCAGTCGATTCAGAGTGCATACGTATATACAATATGTGTGTGTGTGTGTGTGTGTGTGTGTGTGTGTTATTCTTTTATTCTTTTACTTGTTTCAGTTATTTGACTGCGGCCATGCTGGAGTACCGCCTTAAAAGGTGTTAGTCGAAGAAATCGACCCCAGGACTTATTCTTTGCAAGCCTAGTACTCATTCTATCAGTCCCTTTTGCCGAACCGCTAAGTTACGGGAACATAAACACACCAGCTTCAGTTGTCAAGCGACGGCGGTGGGACAAACACAGATACACAAATATATATACACACACAGAGGCACGACGGGTTTCTTCCAGTTTCGGTCTATCAAGTCCACTCACGAGGCTTAGGTCGGCCCGAGGCCATAGCAGAAGACACTTGCCCAAGGTGCCACGGTGTGGCACTGAACCCGAACCATGTGTCTGGGAAGCAAGCCACGCCTGCGCCTAATATATATATATATATTCCCGTTATATATATATATATATATATATATATATATATATATATATAACCTTCTCGTTATATATATATATATATGTATATATATATAATGCTAGAAATGAGGAGTAGATGGATAGCCGACAACTGATGAAGGGTCCCTTCTCTGT
>NC_042999.1:161032418-161044918 GCF_006345805.1 Octopus sinensis | reverse complement strand
TCTCCGCATAATATGACCGAAATATGCCAATCTATGTTTGGTGATCCTAGCTTCTAGCGACATTTTCGGCCTGATCTGCTTAAGAACTTCTCCATTGGTGAGCCTCGCTGTCCATGGAATCCGTAAAAGTCTTCTCCAACACTAAAGTTCGAATGCATTAATTCTCTTCTGGTCAGCTTCTTTAGTGTCCAGGTCTCGCATCCATATGTTGCTATTGGGAAGACAATTGCATTCACCAATCTGCATTTGGTAGCGAGTCTGATGTCTCTACTCTTCCAGACCCTGCTCATGCTGACTATTGCCTCTCTGCCTAGTACTATCCGCCGTCTTATTTCTGGAGTGCAGTCACCATCTCGATTTAATTTGGGGCCAAGGAAGATGAAATCATCAACCATCTCTTCGATCTCTTCATTATTGATCTTGATGCTGATGTTTGTTGTGGCTGCTGTTGACATGATCTTCGTTTTCTTAACATTGAGGTACTTTGGAGGATTGGTACTTTGACCAAATCCGAAAGCCTGCAGATCGTTGGCAGAAGGTCGTGGAAAATGATGGTCTTTATTTTCAAGAACATTTGTTGTTGTTTTTAAATAAATTCCTGCATAAAAAATCATTATTTTAACACGGCGCACGAAATTTTCCCTCAACAAGTACGTTTGTATGTATGTATAGATATGTATATAAATATATGTGTGTGTATGTATACATACATACATTGGTATATATTCATATCTATCTACCTTTATGTGTGTGCGTTTGTGTGTGTACAGGTATGTGTGTATACATACTTTTTGGCGCGTATGTGTACATGTCATTCGCCTTCATATGTGTTAGTTTGTATTTATGTGTGCGTATGTTTCTGTGAATGTAAATATAACGAAAAAACGCTCAATACGTAACGATGGAATAACAGTAATTGTGTCAATCATAAACACGAGGGTTTTAGTCGATTAAATCGACCCAGGATTTCACTGATACTTATTTTATCAAGCCCTAAGAGGATGAAAGATAAAATTGATTTTGGCTATATTTGATCTCAGGACGCAGAAAACCGGAACAAACAGTGAAAAGATTCTTCTCGCTTGCCGCGCTTCAGTTAGTTGTAATAACTGTTTCGGATCCAGGAAGAAGGCCACGAGTTTTCAAGGGAAGTTACTCGATTACATCGCCCGCAGTACTTGGTTGGTACTGTTTCTTCGCGTTCAGAGGGATGGAATGCAAAGTTGGCTCTGGCGGAATTTGAAACAATGAACCGGAAGAAATGCAGCAGAACATCTTGTTCCAACGCGGTAATGATTCTGCCACTTTCCACGCTAGAATTGACTACGATAATAATTGCTTTACATTTTTGACACAAGTCCAGTCATCATTTTTGAGGGAAGTATGAAAGACTAAAGTCGACTCGGCGGAATTTGAACTCAGAACGTGATGAGCATTTTGTCGATAACGGTTCTACCAGTTCTCCACCCTAGAGTTAATTATAATAATCCTTTCTACTATAGACACAAGGCTTGAAATCTTGGGGTAGGAGCTAGTCGATTAATTCAGCCCCAGTGCTCAACTGGTACTTATTTTATCGGTCCCAAAGGATAAAAGGCAAAGTCGACATCGGCGGAATTTGAACTCAGAACATGAAGGCGGAGGAATTACCTATTTCTTTACTACCTACAAGGGGCTAAACACAGAGGGGACGGATAAGGACAGACAAACGGATTAAGTCGATTATATCGACCCCAGTGCGTAACTGGTACTTATTTAATCGACCCCGAAAGGATGAAAGGCAAAGTCAACCTCAGCGGAATTTGAACTCAGAACGTAGCGGCAGACGAAATACCTATTTCTTTATTACCCTACAAGGGGCTAAACACAGAGGGGACAAACAAGGACAGACATAGGTATTAAGTCGATTACATCGACCCCAGTGCGCAACTGGTACTTGATTTATCGACCCCGAAAGGATGAAAGGCAAAGTCGACCTCAGCGGAATTTGAACTCAGAACGTAGCGGCAGACGAAATACCGCTAAGCATTTCGCCCGGCGTGCTAACGTTTCTGTCAGCTCGCCGCCTAGACGGAGGAATTACCGCTAAGTACTTTGCCCGACCTGCTAACAACTCTGCCAGCCTTAAAAGAAATGTCACTGAAATTCGCCCCCGACGCTCTGATGATTCTGCCAGTCGTCGTTTTACTCCTTAAAGCAATAACAGAAGAAACTGAAGTATTCACAATTGTTTCCTCTGAATCAGGCATTGCCACTTCAAAGCAGTATTATCTCGTTATTTGATGTTTTAAAAACTTTGCAATTTGAGACAGTCATAAAAATAACTGACCAAAATGAGGTTTATAAAAATTTGATAAATATTCTAAATATATAAGTAAATATATTTGTTGCGTAAGGCATGCGCATGTATGTAAATACATATGAATACATTTCTGTATTGTGTACATCTAATATGCGGTGTGGTGGAAGCACTCCGTCGGTTACGACGATGAGGGTTCTGGTTGATCCGATCAACGGAACAGCCTGCTCTTGAAATTAACGTGTAAGTGGCTGAGCACTCCACAGACACGTGTACCCTTAACGTAGTTCTCGGGGATATTCAGCGTGACACAGAGAGTGACAAGGCCGGCCCTTTGAAATAGAGGCACAACAGAAACAGGAAGTAAGAGTGAGAGAAAGTTGTGGTGAAAGAGTACAGCAGGGATCACCACCATCCCCTGCCGGAGCCTCGTGGAGCTTTTAGGTGTTTTCGCTCAATAAATACTCACAACGCCCGGTCTCGGAATCGAAACCGCGATCCAACGACCGCGAGTCCGCTGCCCTAACCACTGGGCCATTGCGCCTTTGGTTAAAGAAGTGAAGGCGGAACAAAGAGAATTGAGAGAGAGAGAGAGAGAGAGAGGGAGAGGGGGTTGCCCTCGTTCAACATTGACATAGTGATAATGATCCAACGTAGCCAAAATCACAAATAAATGAAAGAATAAAAAAAAAACGTCCGTACACAATAGGCGTCGGAGTGGCTGTGTGGTAAGTAGCTTGCTTACCAACCACATGGTTCCGGGTTCAGTCCCACTGCGTGGTACCTTGGGCAAGTGTCTTCTACTATAGCCTCGGGCCGACCAAAGCCTTGTGAGTGGATTTGGTAGACGGAAACTGAAAGAAGCCCGTCGTATATATATGTATATGTATATATATATATATATGCGTGTGTGTTTGTGTGTCTGTTTGTCCCCCTAGCATTGCTTGACAACCGATGCTGGTGTGTTTACGCCCCCGTTACTTAGCGGTTCGGCAAAAGAGTCCGATAGAATAAGTACTGGGCTTACAAAAGAATAAGTACCGGGGTCGAATTGCTCGATTAAAGGCGGTGCTCCAGCATGGCCGCAGTCAAATGACTGAAACAAGTAAAAGAGAGAAAGAGAGAGGTGTATATGTAAATATCTGCAACGACGCTATTGTTCATTTAGCATGCAAAATGAGCAAAGGGACAAGCTACGAAGTGATCTCTCGATATGCTAGAAATAGCAAACAAATCTCCCTTGCGTTAGATTAGTTCTAGTTACACTATGCCTAGGATAAAGAAGGGATTCTCAAAGTGGCAATCTATTTTGTCTTGTCAGTTCGATCAGGGGTATCGGATCATTTCGGTTTGAACGGCAGTTTTTAACATGATTTCTAGGTTACTAAAAAATTTAAAACTTCGTATACTGGTAGAATGTGTTTATAAAACATCTTTTTCTCTTGGCTTTATTGAGAAAATTCTATAGAGTGTAAGATATTTGTTGTTTTTTTCTTCAATTTCTGCAATTTCAACCAATCAATGACGTCTATTGAGTTAAAAAGCATTCTGTGTCGTATGAATATGTCCCTCGTTTAAGAAACAGATTGGGTTTATTTACATTTGTGGAGAAAAAAAGGATACCCTTTCCCCCACCCCTAACCCTAACCCTAAAACAGATTGAAATACAATAGATCGATACTAGGGTCATAATTATGGGTGACAATTTCATATGACACCGCTAGAAAAAACTGCCGTTCAAACCGAAAAGATCCGGGATATCTTGTGCTGAATATTAACAATGCATCATGCAATCATATGTGCGTGCGCGTTTGTGCATGGTGGTGAGTTTTTGTGTCGTCTGCGTGGTATCTGTGTGAATGTAGATATGTAGGTATACACTGTGAGAATGCTTTCCGTAATGAACTATTCGTAGTTGAATGGTTACTTTGGTCGACGAGGCTATCGCTAATAGACGTAGTCTGGGGCTGGATGTACAGCAGCCGTGTGGAAGATATTAGCTGGCAGAAACGTTAGCGCGCCGGGCGAAATGCGTTGCCGTATTTCGTCTGCCGATACGTTGTGAGTTCAAATTCCGCCGAGGTCGACTTTGCCTTTCATCCTTTCGGGGTCGATAAATTAAGTACCAGTTACGCACTGGGGTCGAGATAATCGTCTCAATCCGTTTGTCTGTCTTTGTTTGTCCTCTCTGTGTTTAGCCCCTTGTGGGTAGTAAAGAAATAGGTATTGTTCGTCATGTTGTTGTTGGTGGGAGGCGGTGGTGGTGATGGGGGGGCTGTAGTGGCGGTAGCCGTGGTGATGGTAGCTGCGGTGATGGTAGCCGTGGTGGTGGTTGTGGCAGTGGTAGGGTTAGGGTTAGGGTTGCGATGGTGCTGGTGCCGGAAGTTTTGATGCTGCTGGTGATGGTGGTGGCGGTGGTTTTGGAGTTGTTGATGGTGATGGAGGTGATAGTGATGGAGGTGATAGTGATGGTGGTGGTGGTGGTCTTCGTGGCGGCGACGGTGATGTAGGCAGTTGCCGTCGTCGTCATCGTCATCCCCTTCCATCCTCTTCCTCCTCCTCATCATCATCACTATCATAATCATCATCATCTTCTTCTTCCTGCCTTTCTTCCTTTCTTCTTCCTCTACCTCCTCCTTCCCTGCATCGTTGTAAATTGTGACAAAGAGAAGAGAAAGAGGGGGAAGGGGAGGAGAGGGGGAGGGAGGGAGTGGGATGTGAGGGAGGGGGAGGGAGGAAGAGAGAGAGTTATATATTGAACCGCCATTGATGCAGAGATGACGGGGAAAGCGTTTCCACTTATTGATTAAGTCATGTCTAAGTGACAACCGAAAAACTTGTGACCCAATCAAGTCCCTTGACCTTTAATCTCTGTGAATTGTTGAGATGGTCAGTAGATGCTTAATTAAATAAAAACTGGCCAAACAATTACAGCTGAAACTGTAATGGTTATTCATAAACAGGTGTGATTATTCTGCTTGGTCAACTAAAGTTGGCTTTCGCGTAAAACTGGAAACGTTTAAATTTTCTTTTCTTCGCACCTCACCCAAACGACTTCATTTGGTGAACTTTGCTGAACTGATTTAGAAAATATCTTTTCTTTTCCCATCAGACACCCGGATTTTGTTGATTTATTTTGAAACAAGAATTGTGACCAGCGATGTGTAACATCTGATGGTCTGGTCGGTCACGTGATCACGTGACATACATACATACATACATACATATATGCATACATATATATATATACATATACATATATACCTACATATAGTGAGAATTTACAAAAAAAAAACAAAAGACGAAGACGGGTGTGTAAACAACAAACGAATCTATTAGTTTAACGCTCGTTTCGAGCCTACGCTCTTCGACAGAAAGGAACACAGAAATAAACAGGCAGAGAAAATAAAAAAGGGTTTAGTGGTTTAGCGATCTATCCTGGCGAATGCCGGACTGAGGGGCCACAAAGGAGAGCTAGGAAGAAGGGGAGGTAATAAAGTAGTGTTGATCACAAAACAAAGGTGTGTGTGCGTATGTGAGAGCGTGTGTGTGTGTGTGTGTGGAAGGGGGCTGGTGACCTTGACGTTTGCGTGCGTGCATGCGTAGGTGTATGGATGATGGTGTGGGTGCCGGGAAGTGGTCAGTGCTAGTGTGTGCGGGGTGGTGTGATGTGGTGTGGTATGGTAGTGTGTGGTGTGGTGGTGTGTAGTGTGGTGTGATGGTGTTGGGGTGTTGAGAGGCGAGAATGGAGAAGCAAGTGTGGGGTGTAAGGGATGGGGTGGGGTGGGATGTACAGGGATGTTGGGGTTGGAATGTGTAGGTGTGGGGTAACGAGGGAGGGATGGCGATGAAGGGAGGGGGTGGAAGTCAGTAGGTGGGTAGGAGTGAAGAGGAAAAGTAGGTGTCTGAGCAAGAGAGGAGAGGTATATACATATACATACATGCACACACACACATATACACACACATATAAATAATAATGATGATGATGATAATAATATAATAATAATAATAATAATAATAACAACAACAACAACATCGAAAAATACCTTAGGAATGAGAACCCAAGACACCTGATGTTAACAACAAACAAGATGAGGACAAATATCCGTCAAATGTAAATAATGTAAATAATGTACAAAAAACGTAGTTCCTAAAAATTTAGATGTTCCTTTATTTACGTGTAGTTGTTACGTCACTGACGCTAGAAAACCGGAAGTAAATATTAAAAAAAAACTTTCAAATACGTGAATGTAATATAAAAAGCGATATTTTTTTTTATTTTTAATTTTAAAAAATCTAATGAAGAGCCTAACATATGTCCGAGGTCAAATTATTCATGCATCACAAGTGTGGAAGCAATTAGTGAAGCCGTTTTCGCGTGGAAGATACACACACATCTCTATTTTATATATTACTAGCAGTATCGCCCTGCGTTGCTCGGGTTTGTAAGGGAAATAACTATATAAGCATTTTTAGAGAGTTATAGCCAAAAAATAGCAAAAAATGCATTAAAAATGGAAAAAAAATTATGGTAAATTTTTTTTTTAATCGTTGACTCATCGTAGACATTTTTAGAGAGTTACTTCCCTTATATAATAGCGAAAAATGCATTAAAATGGAAAAAAATGATGGTAATTTTTTTTTTAAATCGTAGACTCATCGTAGACGCGCGCTAATACCCAGAAGGGCTCGATATGAATCACGACTATAAGATACCCGGTTTTGGTTAAACTGCACCGCAAAATGTGGGAGTAGTTAGGAATCTAAATCGTAGGAGACAGACACACAACCTCACTTTTATATATAAAGATATACACATATGTGTGTGAATGCGCGCGCGCGCGTGTGTGTGTGTGTGTGCGTGTGTGTGTGTGTATAATCTACAAACTCTGTGTAGTACGTTATGAATTCACGATTTCAGCGCATACACTATTATGCATATAAAACTGACCAGTTTATCCGTGTAGTTTGTGTATATATAATAAATACTACACGTTAGTAATCTCTCCATAGACAGAATATTGGTGATCTTTTGTTCTGATGAAAGTCTTCTAAGAAAACTAGAAACTAATTAGATGTTTCCAACTTACTCTACCCACGAACAAGCAGAGCCTGCTACATAAACACTCTGTTTACATTTCAAAGCAACACAAAAATCGTATGTTTATTAAAGGAAAAGTGTACTTTACATTTCAGACTATCCAGAAACGCTGTGTAGTACATTATGAATTAATTCCTATCAGCGCATGCACTGTTGGCAAATTACGTCGTCAGTTTCATTTTTTGTTGACTTATATTATAAAGAACTATAAGTTACTTATCTCTGCGTGAGCAGAAGGTGGATATTCTTTCTGTGGTGTTAACCTAAGTAAACTAGAAACTAGTCGGCTTGATTTCACATTTTCTTACCATCAGAATATCTATTTATATATAAAAGAGAAGTTGTGTGTCTCTCTCCTACGATTTAGATTCCTAACTACTCCCAAATTTTGCGGTGCAGTTTAACCAAAACCGGGTATCTTATAGTCGTGATTCATATCGAGCCCTTCTGGGTATTAGCGCATGTCTACGATGAGTCTACCATTTAAAAAAAAATTACCATCATTTTTTTTCCATTTTAATGCATTTTTTCGCTATTATATAAGGGAAGTAACTCTTTAAAAATGTCTACGATGATTCAACGATTTTTAAAAAAATTTACCATAA
The DNA here is from genome assembly GCF_006345805.1 of Octopus sinensis. Classification (NCBI taxonomy): domain Eukaryota; kingdom Metazoa; phylum Mollusca; class Cephalopoda; order Octopoda; family Octopodidae; genus Octopus; species Octopus sinensis. Next base: position 161,036,910 of record NC_042999.1, on the reverse strand, counting down.
TTTTTTTTCCATTTTTAATGCATATTTTTGCTATTTTTTGGCTATAACTCTCTAAAAATGTTTATATAGTTATTTCCCTTACAAACTCGAGCAACGCCGGGCGGTACTGCTAGTATTTACTAAAAAAAAGTATATCTTACATTTCAAATGAATTATTATATGCATTTCAACTAGGGTTAATATTTAACTCTGATTTTTGCCTAGATTAAGAAATGATTAATGCGGTCTTTGTCCTTCGAGCGATGACCGAGTCATTATGTATGGTGCTCTGGTATTTCTTTCTCTGCACTGCTTTTGCAAGCAGGTTTTTAATTATGTATAAACATAAATATATGTGCATATTTAAGCGCGCGCGTGTGTGTGTGCGTGTTTATATGTGTAATTCTCCTTTTTTAATTATCTTAACTATTTCATTAAATTTAAAGCTTCTAGTATAGAAGCTTCTGTGAAGGCGCGTGGCTCAGTGATTAAAGCGTCGAGCTTACGATCGTGAGGTTGTGAGCTCGAATCCCGGACCGGGCTGCGTGTTGTGTTCTTGAGCAAGACACTTTATTTCACGTTGTTCCAGTTCACTCAGCTGTAGAAATGAGTTGCGACGTCACAGGTGCCAAGCTGTATCGGCCCCTTTGCCTTTCCCTTGGACAACATCGGTGATGTGGAGAGGGGAGGCCGGTATACATGGGCGACTGCTGGTCTTCCATAAAACAACCTTGCCCAGACTTGTGCCTCGGAGGGTAACTCTCTAGGTGCAAACCCATGGTCAGTGTCTGACCGAAGGGGGTCACCACCAGTATAGAAACAAAGCTCTACCGTTGGAATTTAAACAGGTTCACTAGACTTTTACAAATGAAATTTGAAGCATAATGTCCTATTTAGTCACTTTTTCCTTCAAAATCCGAACTTAGACACTTAGTAACATAACTAAGAGCACGAACAAATGTTAGAAAATTCTGAATAGAAAAGTCAATTTATAATCTGGGTAGAGATGGTGTTCACCGTAAATGTTGTCAGTCTGTCATAAACTAAGTGTTCACGGGAGTTGCTGGCTTTTGTAACAGTACACAGTTTTTTGCCCAAAACATTATTAGGCCGGCTTGTGCTTGCTTTTAAAGAATGTTTTGATAGGAACACTCCAATAATGGAAGCACTCCGTCGGTTACGACGGTGAGGGTTCCACTTGATCCGAATCAACGGAACAGCCTGCTTGTGAAATTAGCGTGTAAGTGGCTGAGCACTCCACAGACACGTGCACCCTTAACGTAATTCTCGGGGATATTGAGCGTGACACAGAGAGTGACAAGGCCGGCCCCTTGAAATACAGGTACAACAGAAACAGGAAGTAAGAGTGAGAGAAAGTTGTGGTGAAAGAGTACAGCAGGGATCACCACCCCCTGCTGAAGCCTTGTGGAGCTTTTAGGTGTACTCCAATAATATTCCTCGTATGAAGATAGTGAACATCAAAAGTATTAATCAAAAGTTGTTTGAACCATTCCCACCTGCAACTTTCTTTTCACCTATCTAATCATCAGTCACTAACTTGTTGGACTCATAACAGTCTTAGAATTGTATAGAATTGTATAACTGTACAAAGCTTATATATAACTAGTCTACTACCTACGCAAATACAGTGTCCAATAGAAAATGGTGAAATTTAACGCTAATCCTACCTTCATAGATGTAATCTTTTGCAACTCAAAATCAGATCAATACACCTTACTCCAATCAATCAATCAATCACTTCAACAAGAAAAACAAAAAGAAAGACAGAGCGAACTAGAAATCTTACATCCTTGCACAGATACATATATATATACTAGCAGTATCGCCCGGCGTTGCTCGGGTTTGTAAGGGAAATAACTATATAAGCATTTTTAGAGAGTTATAGCCAAAAAATAACAAAAAAATGCATTAAAATGGAAAAAAAATGATAGTAAATTCTTTTAAAAATCGTTGACTCATCGTAGACATTTTTAGAGAGTTACTTCCCTTATATAATAGCGAAAAAATGCATTAAAATGGAAAAATTGATGGTAAATTTTTTTTTAAATCGTAGACTCATCGTAGACGCGCGCTAATACCCAGAAGGGCTCGATATGAATCACGACTATAAGATACCTGGTTTTGGTTAAACTGCACCGCAAAATGTGGGAGTAGTTAGGAATCTAAATCGTAGGAGACAGACAGCACACAACCTCACTTTTATATATAAAGATGTTTGAGAACGCAATGGGCCTCTGCTTTGAGGATGTTTCATTCTTTACTACAAGATTTGGTCTTCTATAATTCTTGAAATCATAAATCGAGACAGTTGTCGTAGAACGTCAACATTTTATACCAGGATATAATTATTAAATCGTTTCTGATGCCTTCCTGTTGTACAACTTTTTATTTATATTTTTAGTGCCCGGTATCAACAGTGTAAGCTTTTATATTTATGCTGGTCCAGTATTCCTTCCTGATTGCATCCATCCACGACGTATTATCGTTTATATTTTCCCCTTCATTCCAAAACTCTCCATTCCAAATCTCAGCCTAGAACGATTTATGAAATTCCTGAAGCTGGGCTCTTTTTTACAGATATGGTTTTTTTTTATCTTCTAGTTTACAGCTTATGGGTTGGAAGCAAACTTCTATTTAATGACTGTTAGTATTCGATAATGAAATGTCTCACGTGTCTTGAATTAATGATTAAACTTATCATTAACATCTCTCTCAAAGGAGTGTAGAATCTCTGTATATTTTCAGTTTCTTTCATAAATTTTGCTGGTGAGTGGTGAATGTATTATTCATCATAAACCTTACGTTATATTTAGGCCATATGATTGCACAGGGCCGGATTAAGACCCATGGAGGCCCTAAGCACTTAAAAGACTTTGGTGCATACATATATATGTAATTCAAAGTATAAACAATAATAAACCACAAAATAATTTTTTTATCTTTCAAAACGAAGTAAAACTTACAGTAAATTGGAAAGTGATGTTTATTTTTGCTTTCTTCCACTTAATTTATGTTTGAGAAATTTTCTCCTACTGTTTTTTAATGGCAAAGTCCTGGATCAGATCCTCAAAATTAATCATACGTAACACCTGTTTCTATACTTAGTAGAAATAAGACATCCCGAATATTATTTTATCAAGTTTAAGAAGATTCATTTGTGCTGTAAACCATTTACCGTTTCGGTGATGCCCCGCTTTCCTTGATATCCTAATCACGTGCTTCTTTTGCTTAATAGTTAATTCAGTGCTGTGATTACGTATAAATATCTGATTCTGCGACACTAGGTGTTGATGTTTTCCTCTAGTTTTATTATTGACCTGAGTATCTTTATATTTGGTTATTTCATTGCCACGAGCGCTGCAGGAGTAGATGTCCTTTATATGTTGTTTTGAGTGACTATACATGTATATATAGATATTGATTATCCAGTACAATATTATCTATATTGATAATATCGATAACTATTTACGTAATAGCTGGGCATTTTCCAGCCCTCATAGAAAAAAAAGAAAGAAACAGTCGATTGTTTAAAGATTGTTTCGAAGGTTTGGGAAACAAATACTACCCAAACTGTGATTGTGATGAGTTTCTTTTTCTTTGCGTTGTGCATATTCAGTTGTAGGTGCAGTATGGCCTATTGGTTAACAAATTCGCTTTGCAACCACAAGATTCCAAGTTCCACCCCACTGCGTGACACAATGAATAGAAAGGAACGAGCTTTGTTTCACCTGACCAAACCTCTTTTGGAGATCCTGGCTGATGATGATGGTAGCGATAAAGTTGCTGGTTTGTGTATATTAACAACAAATTTTTCTCCGGGTGTGGATAATGTGGATAAAATCATTAGAAAACCTCGAATGTGGTAATAATTATTGCCTATGACAACTGTTTCTTCAGGTAACGAAAGGTACCTATTGATGATACTGTTTTGTGGCTTAGGTTTGCACGAATGTCATCCCTGTACAATCCATCTAAACCAGGGGTTTTCAATCATTTTTTTACCAATGGACCTCTTTGATTACTATTTTACTCGGGTCGACCCTCATAACTATATGATGTTTAAAAATCATATATTTTATTATAATTAAACTAACGTTGCCGGGTCATAGTGCTGTCCAAATCTCCGACCAATCACATACAGCTAGCTGGCTTTCAATTGGCATATCAAGTTTCGGGCATTTTGATTGGGTTTTGGATAGAAAATTTACAAAAAGTTACTTCTATAGATTTTTTAATGGCTTTGCGGGGTGACTGGGGAAATGTAAAGATGTGCCCGACTACCCTTGAACGGTTTTGAATGACCATAGAAAGTGCGAGCCCTCTAACTGAAAAATTATGGATTTGTATAAAGGAACACACAGACATTTTGCCGTTTATATATGTAGAGATATTATTAGAAATTGTATTTTAAAAAATTGTTAAAATATTTCGTGTATTGTGGAAGTATAACTAATTTATTGGAAAGAAATTTTAACGACTAAATCTTACATGG
>NC_042999.1:161012418-161022418 GCF_006345805.1 Octopus sinensis | reverse complement strand
TTCTTTTATTCTTTTATTTGTTGCAGTAATTTGACTGCGGCCAAGCTGGGGTACCACCTTGAAGTCGAACAAATTGACCCCAGGTCTTTTTTTAAGCCCTGCACTTATGCTATCGATCTCTTTTGGACTCCCACCCAACATAATATATATATATATATATATAAAATAAATATAAGAGAGTGGTCACTATATGGCTCACTCTAGCACCAGTTAATCCAAAAGGTTTCAACCACGAAAATACATGTTTCCCATGAAAGTCAGTACGATTGTTAGCTCACACGGACAGGGCAAATAAAAAATAACAAAAATACAGATTATTTTGGGACAATTGTTTCGCTATTAATGAATTAAATGTAATTTTACTTACAAAAAAAATCCATTTGTAGCTCGTCAGCCAAAACTATCTGGATGAAATCCACTCAATCACACGCCAGATTTTACCATAACGATAAATACGCGTGTGGTTCAATTGATTACATCCGACGTTATAATCAAATGCCCCAACTAACAGCGCGCCAAACTTTCACGGAAAACAAATACAGCATTTAGAATAAATGCAAGCATAATTATAATTAATTAATAAGGTGTGAGAGAATTAGATACTAATTTAATAGTATATCTATTCAACACCAAGTGGCCTAGTGCTCCGAGAAACCTGGATTATTATAATATTTTATAACATATTATAATATTTTTACAAAATAAATATAAGAGAGTGGTCACTATATGGCTCACTCTAGCACCAGTTAATCCAAAAGGTTTCAACCACGAAAATACATGTTTCCCATGGAAGTCAGTACGATTGTTAGCTCACACGTACAGGGCAAATAAAAAATAACAAAAATACAGATTATTTTGGGACAATTGTTTCGCTATTAATGAATTAAATGTAATTTTACTTACAAAAAAAATCCATTTGTAGCTCGTCAGCCAAAACTATCTGGATGAAATCCACTCAATCACACGCCAGATTTTACCATAACGATAAATACGCGTGTGGTTCAATTGATTACATCCGACGTTATAATTCAAATGCCCCAACTAACAGCGCGCCAAACTTTCACGGAAAACAATACAGCATTTAGAAATAAATGCAGCATAATATAATTAATTAATAAGGGTGAGAGAATTAGATACTAATTTATAGTATATCTATTCAACACCAAGTGGCCTAGTGCTCCGAGAAACCTGGATTATTATAATATTTTATAACATATTATAATATTTTTACAAAAAAATATAAGAGAGTGGTCACTATATGGCTCACTCTAGCACCAGTTAATCCAAAAGGTTTCAACCACGAAAATACATGTTTCCCATGAAAGTCAGTACGATTGTTAGCTCACACGGACAGGGCAAATAAAAAATAACAAAAATACAGATTATTTTGGGACAATTTGTTCGCTATTAATGAATTAAATGTAATTTTACTTACAAAAAAAATCCATTTGTAGCTCGTCAGCCAAAACTATCTGGATGAAATCCACTCAATCATACGCCAGATTTTACCATAAATGAATACGCGTGTGGTTCAATTGATTACATCCGACTTATTAATTCAAATGCCCCAACTAACAGCGCGCCAAACTTTCACGGAAAACAAATACAGCATTTAGAAATAAATGCAGCATAATTAATATTAATAATAAGGGTGAGAGAATTGGATTAACTGGTGCTAGAGTGAGCCATATAGTGACCACTCTCTTATATTTATTTTGTAAAAATATTATAATATGTTATAAAATATTATAATAATCCAGTTTCTCGGAGCACTAGGCCACTTGGTGTTGAATAGATATACTATTAAATAGTATCTAATTCTCTCACCCTTATTAATTAATTATAATTATGCTGCATTTATTTCTAAATGCTGTATTTGTTTTCCGTGAAAGTTTGGCGCGCTGTTAGTTGGGGCATTTGAATTATAACGTCGGATGTAATCAATTGAACCACACGCGTATTTATCGTTATGGTAAAATCTGGCGTGTGATTGAGTGGATTTCATCCAGATAGTTTTGGCTGACGACGACTACAATGGATTTTTTTTGTAAGTAAAATTACATTTAATTCATTAATAGCGAAACAATTGTCCCAAAATAATCTGTATTTTGTTATTTTTTATTTGCCCTGTCCGTGTGAGCTAACAATCGTACTGACTTTCATGGGAAACATGTATTTTCGTGTTTGAAACCTTTTGGATTAACTGGTGCTAGAGTGAGCCATATAGTGACCACTCTCTTATATTTATTTTTTAAAAATATTATAATATGTTATAAAATATTATAATAATCCAGGTTTCTCGGAGCACTAGGCCACTTGGTGTTGAATAGATATACTATTAAATTAGTATCTAATTCTCTCACCCTTATTAATTAATTATAATTATGCTGCATTTATTTCTAAATGCTGTATTTGTTTTCCGTGAAAGTTTGGCGCGCTGTTAGTTGGGGCATTTGAATTATAACGTCGGATGTAATCAATTGAACCACACGCGTATTTATCGTTATGGTAAAATCTGGCGTGTGATTGAGTGGATTTCATCCAGATAGTTTTGGCTGACGAGCTACAAATGGATTTTTTTTGTAAGTAAAATTACATTTAATTCATTAATAGCGAAACAATTGTCCCAAAATAATCTGTATTTTTGTTATTTTTATTTGCCCTGTCCGTGTGAGCTAACAATCGTACTGACTTTCATGGGAAACATGTATTTTCGTGGTTGAAACCTTTTGGATTAACTGGTGCTAGAGTGAGCCATATAGTGACCACTCTCTTATATTTATTTTGTAAAAATATTATAATATGTTATAAAATATTATAATAATCCAGGTTTCTCGGAGCACTAGGCCACTTGGTGTTGAATAGATATACTATTAAATTATATCTAATTCTCTCACCCTTATTAATTAATTATAATTATGCTGCATTTATTTCTAAATGCTGTATTTGTTTTCCGTGAAAGTTTGGCGCGCTGTTAGTTGGGGCATTTGAATTATAACGTCGGATGTAATCAATTGAACCCACACGTATTTATCGTTATGGTAAAATCTGGCGTGTGATTGAGTGGATTTCATCCAGATAGTTTTGGCTGACGAGCTACAAATGGATTTTTTTTGTAAGTAAAATTACATTAATTCATTAATAGCGAAACAATTGTCCCAAAATAATCTGTATTTTTGTTATTTTTTATTTGCCCTGTCCGTGTGAGCTAACAATCGTACTGACTTTCATGGGAAACATGTATTTTTCGTGTTGAAACCTTTTGGATTAACTGGTGCTAGAGTGAGCCATATAGTGACCACTCTCTTATATTTATTTTGTAAAAATATTATAATATGTTATAAAATATTATAATAATCCAGGTTTCTCGGAGCACTAGGCCACTTGGTGTTGAATAGATATACTATTAAATTAGTATCTAATTCTCTCACCCTTATTAATTAATTATAATTATGCTGCATTTATTTCTAAATGCTGTATTTGTTTTCCGTGAATTTGGCGCGCTGTTAGTTGGGGCATTTGAATTATAACGTCGGATGTAATCAATTGAACCACACGCGTATTTATCGTTATGGTAAAATCTGGCGTGTGATTGAGTGGATTTCATCCAGATAGTTTTTCGCTGACGAGCTACAAATGGATTTTTTTTGTAAGTAAAATTACATTTAATTCATTAATAGCGAAACAATTGTCCCAAAAAATCTGTATTTTTGTTATTTTTTTTTTTGCCCTGTCCGTGTGAGCTAACAATCGTACTGACTTTCATGGAAACATGTATTTTCGTGGTTGAAACCTTTGATTAACTGGTGCTAGAGTGAGCCATATAGTGACCACTCTCTTATATTTATTTTGTAAAATTATAATATGTTATAAAATATTATAATAATCCAGGTTTCTCGGAGCACTAGGCCACTTGGTGTTGAATAGATATACTATTAAATTAGTATCTAATTCTCTCACCCTTATTAATTAATTATAATTATGCTGCATTTATTCTAAATGCTGTATTTGTTCCGTAAAGTTTGGCGCGCTGTTAGTTGGGGCATTTGAATTATAACGTCGGATGTAATCAATTGAACCACACGCGTATTTATCGTTATGGTAAAATCTGGCGTGTGATTGAGTGGATTTCATCCAGATAGTTTTGGCTGACGAGCTACAAATGGATTTTTTTTGTAAGTAAAATTACATTTAATTCATTAATAGCGAAACAATTGTCCCAAAATAATCTGTATTTTTGTTATTTTTTATTTGCCCTGTCCGTGTGAGCTAACAATCGTACTGACTTTCATGGGAAACTGTATTTTCGTGGTTGAAACCTTTTGGATTAACTGGTGTGCTAGAGTGAGCCATATAGTGACCACTCTCTTATATTTATTTTGTAAAAATATTATAATATGTTATAAAATATTATAATAATCCAGGTTTCTCGGAGCACTAGGCCACTTGGTGTTGAATAGATATACTATTAAATTAGTATCTAATTCTCTCACCCTTATTAATTAATTATATATATATATATATATATATATATATATATACATACATATGCTCTTTCTGTTGTATTTGTGGTATTTGTATAACTATTATTTTTTTCCTTCCGTTGTATATAGCCGTAAAGCTTCGTGCTGGTATATATGCATAATTCTTCGTTTGTTGTATTTATATATCTTGTTTGTTTCTGTCTCAGTATACATTCGCTAGCTTTCTCCCAGTAGCTTAATAACAGCACTGGTGCCTCCAAGACATGGGTCAGTCTAAGACAGTAATTTTCAGTTTTTAACCTAGGATAGTGGAGGAACAATGTTAGAGAGTGAAAGTATACAATTTTTTTTATTCATAAAATAGATGTCATGAAAGCTCTTTCTATCAGAATATAAATATTGGTAGATTTAGAGATGCTGTTCCAAATGGGGTTGATGTCAAGTTAAAGTTGTTGAAAATTAGATCTAACTTCAGGTTGACCTGATTATTCAGGTTTTTAAATTTTAACTGAAGTTGAAGTTTCTAAATTTAGCATTAAGGTAAACTAAAATATAGAGGACTAGCAGTATCGCCCGGCGTTGCTCGGATTTATAAGGGAAATAACTATATAAGCATTTTTAGAGATGTAAAGTATAATAGCCATCTCAATATGGCTAACCACAAAGGGACGGGAGTGTTACTGTAGCTTTTTACGTTCTGAGATTTGATAATAAATTTTTAGAGAGTTGCTTCCCTTATATATGCCAAAAATGCATTAAAATGGGAAAAATTGATGTTAAATTTTTTTTTAAATCGTAGACTCATCGTAGACGCGCGCTAATACCCAGAAGGGCTCGATATGAATCACGACTATAAGATACCCGGTTTTGGTTAAACTGCACCGCAAAATGTGGGAGTAGTTAGGAATCTAAATCGTAGGAGACAGACTTACTTTTATATATAAAGATTAGAGTATATATAAAGATCATATATAAAGATTAGACAACCTTACTTTTATATATAAAGATTAGAGTAAATTTACAGAGTAATGTCTTATACCAAAACAATTATGATGAAGGTGACACTCCTTTACTTACTCCCGTTCCCTTGTAACCTGTCTTCTCCTGTTCCCTAGTCTACTTGAACATTAGATGCAAATTATTAGATGCATTATACTTGGAAAAGAACGACGAGATGATCAGACCCAGCCTGTGTTAAACGAACAACAACTCTTTAATGCACTGAAAATGTAAAGCGGCGTGCTGGCAGAATTGTTAGCGCGCCGCGCAACATGCTTAGCGGAGTTTTGTTCGTCTGCACGTTTTGGGTTCACATTCCGCCGGAAGTCGACTTTGCCTTGTATCCTTTTTGGAGTCGATAAAATAAGTATCAGTTGAACACTGGGGTCGATGTCTTCGACTTATCCCCTCCCCACAAATTTCCGGCTTTTTTCCAAAATTTGAAACCGATTTCAAGTATTGGGCCCGGAACCTCAGCTGTCTTTGGAGTATCCGTAGGCGCCCGGGCAGATCAATGCACTGGGCCCTATAGGATTTGCAAGCCAGCAAACATACCGTATATAGATCCGAATTGGAACCCTAGGTTTGTGAGGCTTCTTGGCAACTGCCCAGTGCGCGCTTTGCTTAAGATGACATTGGCCGGCACCCATTTACTTCAATTAAAGCAAATATTTTTCAGTTCCATGGAAACTTTTATATGAGTTAAACACTGGAATGTTTTATATTCAACAATGCTAGTTAATGTATTAATTCCATGTATTTAACGATGGTGTTGAGTAGAAATAAACACCCTGTCACATGGTTACAACTTATTTACAGAGCAACATAATATCTAGAGCATGTGTGTGTGTGTATGTGTGTGTCTGTGTGTGTGTTTGTGTGTATGTAATGCACCCCCCACGCACACATACACACACAACACACACATACACACACACAAGCGCATAAGAGATGTATATTGGGCCTGAAATTATATACATATGCGTGCACAAATTTTGTACACAGTAACTCGTGACTATACGCATACACACAAATTTGTGTGTACCTGCATATACATACACACACACACACACAAATAGTATAAATATATACTCTAAAGCGGGACTATATGTGTGTGTGTGTATGTATATATATATGAATGTGTGTGTATATATATATATATGTATGTATGTATGTATGTATACTTATACACACACGCACACATACACACACAAATAGTATAAATATATACACTAAAGCGGGACTGTATGTGTGTGTATGTATATATATATATATGAATGTGTGTGTATATATATATATATGTATATATGTATGTATACTTATACACTCACACACACACACACGCACACATACACACACATATACACGGAGAGAGAGAGAGAGAGAGAGAGAGAGAGAGAGAGAGAGAAGTGGTTCAATAAGCTTACGACTTTATTGGAAGCTGAGGTCTCACAGGTATTTTCACTTTTCACATTAATTGTGGGTGTGGGTGTGTGGGTGGGGGTGGGTGGGGGTGGGTGCGCGCGCGCGACGAAACCCTTCCGATCCAATCACATAGTTTCGTGTTCAGTTCTACTACCTGGTACCTTGGGTAAATATGTTCTACTATAGCCCCGGGCCGTCCAAAGCTTGTTGATTTGGCAGATGGAAATTGAAAGAAGCCCGTTATATTGCTATCTACATGAATGTGTGTGCGTGTGCGTGTAAGTGTGTGTGTGTGTGTGTGCGTGCGCCTATGCTCTTTGTTTTTGCCCTAGAACAATGCTTGACAACCGGTGTTGGTTTGTTTACGTCTCCGCAACTTAGGAGGAGTTCGGCAAAAGAAAACCGATAGAATAAGTACTAGGCTTGAAAATAAGTATTGTGGTCGATTTGTTCAGCTAAACCCTTCATACCTGTGCCCCAGCATGGCCGCACTCCAATAACTGAAACAAATGAAAAATAAAAGATTGGTATTTGATTGAACTATAGGATGTTCGTCGTCGAAACTGACGGAGGATCTGTTTACTTTTTATGTATGTAGCATACGATTGAAGCATGTGACAATCATCTAGATGGGAGTGTGCGTATGTATGTGAGTGTGCGTATGTGTGTGTGTGTGTGTGCGTGTGCATGTGTGTGTGTATGTGTGTAGCTGAGTGCATGTGAGTGTAATATGTAGGTTAATAAGGTTATATAATTTAGTATAATTAACCATGTGCACGTCTATGTGTTTACCAACCATATGAATTGATCGTATTCTCCGTTTTTCCATTATTGTTAATGAATGTATGTCTGGTCAGCTGTTTTTGTGAATATATTTATGTATGAATCTATATGCGTAATGTGTGTGTGTATGTATTTGTATATATATATATATATATATATATATATATATAATATATATATATATATATATATATATAAGAGAACAAAGTGTACGTACGCTGCTATATATATATATATATATGTATAAAATAAAATACAAAATGGGACAAGAATGCAAAACATCCGGACAACTAAGTGATACAAAAGGGGACAACAAAACATCCAGATAGATGATACAAAAAAAAAACAAGGACGGGTCATTATAGATAGATAGATAGATAGATAGATAGATAGATAGATAGATAGATAGATAGATAGATAGATAGATAGATAGATAGATAGATAGATAGATAGATAGATAGATAGATAGATAGACAGATAGATAGATAGATGAAAACTGAACTATGAAAAATATCACTGAGTGACTTGTAGCATGAATATTAACAACATAGAAAAGTATATGTAGATCAAATGCTATTTAACATATCTCCTCCCCTAGAGGCTGCATTATAGTTACCAAATGGAGCCTGGCTCAATATACTTTCTTTACTCTTTTACTCTTTTACTTGTTTCAGTCATTTGGACTGCGGCCATGCTGGAGCACCGCCTTTAGTCGAGCAACTCGACCCCGGGACTTATTCTTTTTGTAAGCCCAGTACTTATTCTATCGGTCTCTTTTGCCGAACCGCTAAGTAACGGGGACATAAACACACCAGCATCGGTTGTCAAGCAATGCTAGGGGGACAAATGAGACACACAAACCCACCCACACACACACACACACACATATATATATATATAGATATATACGACAGGCTTCTTTCAGTTTCTGTCTACCAAATCTACTCACAAGGCATTGGTCGGCCCGAGGCTACAGCAGAAGACACTTGCCAAAGATGCCACGCAGTGGGACTGAACCCGGAACCATATGGTTGGTTAGCAAGCTACTTACCACACAGCCACTCCTGCGAGATGACGAAAGAATTTTAAGGATCAAGAATTCTCCAAATTTGATATGAAATTAACAAAGAGGATTGGCTTAATTTGTGTGGAGATAAGAGGACAGCCATGGGCAAGTATTTCTACCTCAATAGACATTATCAGCCGGACACGTGGGATAGAGAAAATGATATTCTCCCAAGATGCCACGCAGTCCGTTCGAATCCAAGGCCTTATAGTTGCGAAGGAAACTTCTTAATCATCTGGCTATACCACACTGGTGTACATACATATATTATGGCTGCCCCCTCGTTATCGAGTAAGGCCATTGCACGAAGCTTAACTGTTACTGGTGCTGTGATCGAATGTGACTTTTTAGCCCAGCTAAAGATCTACAATGTCCTGTACAAAATTGGCAACTAAAAACCTTTACTGGTAAAAAGCCGGTTGTAGTTGTACCTGGGCTTCATGTACCTTTGCATGTCGTTTAAGTTCTCCTGCCGAATTACACTCTCTTCTACATGCCAGACAGATATGATTAGTATGGTGTGTTACACCACTACCAGTGGCCAGGTTGTCACTCATCTGTCTCGCTTATGACTACGAAGATGACTCTTGAGTCCAGCTTTACTGAGGCAGGGTCTTGCACAGACACTGCAAGTCAGCATCATAGGAAGACCCTTCCCTTCTGGAAGTGTAACAGCGATGCCCTTCCTGACATCCCTCCTTACTTCCTCATGTGCAACTCGAGATTTCTCAAAAGTGGCTGTCCCATCATGCACAATCCTTCTCCTCCTGCTACGATCAATAGCTATGCCTTCCCATGTATCAGGAGAGATGCAAGCACCTCTTAAGGAGGCCTTCAGCAAGTCCTTATACCTCTTATACATACATACATACATACATACATACATACATACACACACACACATACACATACATATGTGTGTCTGTGTGTGTGTATAATTCTGTATGTGTGTGTACATGGATGGATTACATTTACATGTGTGTATGTATGTGCGTATGTCTGACTTGATGCGAATACGTGTATGCGTATGTCAATGTCTGCATGCATGTATCTGATTATATGTGCACCATATGGGGGCATAGTATTACACTTTTAAAAACCCCTTGAACTGATACCACCACCTCCCAGGCACACACAAGCACCCAAACATACAAACACACACACTTTCCCCTTCTCCATACACGCACACATACAACAACCAACCAAACTGGGTCCTGCAAATAAAGTAACGCTTGTGTGTATA
>NC_042999.1:161004918-161009918 GCF_006345805.1 Octopus sinensis | reverse complement strand
TGTGTGTTTGTATCTGTGTTTGTCCCCCCAACATCGCTTGACAACCGATGCTGGTGTGTTTATGTCCCCGTAACTTAGCGGTTCGGCAAAAGATAGAGGTAGAATAAGTATCAGGCTTACAAAGAATAAGTCCTGGGTCGATTTGCTCGACTAAAGGCGGTGCTCCGGCATGGCCGCAGCCAAATGACTGAAACAAGTAAAAGAGAGTAAATAATAATATTTTTTTATTAGCATAGAGCTTATTAGCGATCGCCGTGCATTGACCAAAGGCAGTTGTCTAATATTGGGGCATATAAGCCCTCGGCAGAAAAAAGTGAGTTATCCGTACTTATCGCGAATATATAGAGGTGTGGGTTCGTGTCCCACGCGTACAGAAAACCCACTTTTTTCCGTCAATATTTTTAGCTCCAATATTAGACTATTTTCTTTGGTCAATACACGACAATCGCTTATAAAATATTGTTATTATTTACAAAATTGTCAATCTCCTCCGCTTCTCAAATCATCGCAGAAAATTCACATGCTTATTTGTTAAAAAAAAAATATGTTCTTTCTTTTCTTTTCCTTGTTTCAGTCATTTGACTGCGGCCATGCTGGAGCACCGCCTTTAATCGAGCAAATCGACCCCGTGACTTATTCTTTTGTAAGCCCAGTACTTATTCTATCGGTCTCTTTTGCCGAACCGCTAAGTAACGGGGACATAAACACACCAGCATCGGTTGTCAAGCAATGCTAGGGGGACAAACACAGACACACAAACACACACATACATATATATATATATATACATATACATATATACGACAGGCTTCTTTCAGTTTCCGTCTACCAAATCGACTCACAAGGCATTGGTTGGCCTGGGGCTATAGCAGAAGACACTTGCCCAAGATGCCACGCAGTGGGACTGAACCCGGAACCATGTGGTTGGTTAACAAGCTACTTACCACACAGCCACTCCTGCGCCTATATAAAATATATTTCTAACAATTTTCTTTTATACAATTCCTAATGACATCTAATTATCAAAAATATATGATTTTTTTTAAATGGCTATTAGGGTCCATCTGAGTGAAATAGGAATCAAAGGGATCCACAGGCAAAATGGTTGAGAACCGCTGACTCGTCATTGCTCTTCTGGCTGTTCCTATTGTCATTGTCATTAGATGCTTTTGTTAGTGTTGTTACTCATATAATCCTAAAGCATTAAATCTACTATTGTTGTTGTTGTTGTTGTTGTGATCGTGATTATTATAGCAGCTGTTATTAATATTGTTTTTCTTGTTCATATCGTTAAACGTTATCAACGTTGTTGTTGTTATTGCTGTTGCTGTTCTTGTTCCTTTTACTTTTTCTCCAAATAAATATCTGAATGGCGATCGGTGGAGGGGAGGGTTTTGCGGCTTTTGTAACTGTTTTTTTTTTGTTATTGTTGTTTTCATATTACTGTTGGTCTTCTTGTTGCTGTTGCTGAAGCTCTTATTGATGTCCCTGTTGTTGTTGTTATTGTTGTTGTTGCTGTTCTTTATTGTTGCATCAGTTTTAATCAAGTTTGATTCTACTCCATAAAAATGTCCAAAGTTCAAATTAATTTAAAATAGACTGAGGTGACAGAATAAAGCAGGGCATTGAATGTGGTGTATTGGATATGGGTCAGTGAATATTGTGAGGGTTTCGGTAGCGGTGGGAGGGGGGAGGGGTAAAACAATGAAGAATTTACAGAGAGGATGAAGTCCATGGGAAAAAGATAGAAAGAAAGAAAGATTACAGAAGACAGAGAAACAGGCAGAGAAGGAAGAGGGGGAAGAGAAAGCAAGAGAGAACGATTGCAAGAGAGATAGAGAGAAGAGAGAGAGAGAGAGAGACAGACAGACAGACAGACAGACAGACAGATAGATAGATAGATAGACAGACAGATAGAGAGAGAGACACACACACAGACAGACACACAGGCAGACGGACAGATAGATAGATATATATATATATATATAGAGAGAGAGAGAGAGAAAGAGAGAGAGAAAGAGACAGACAGACAGACAGACAGACAGACAGACAGAAGACAGAGATAGATGAGAAGGAGAAAGAACCAACTATAAGTAGTAAGAGCGATTGAGAAGAATAAGGTGTAAGGAGAGAACCGAAAGAAATTAGGAAGATGAAATGGCGGAAATGAAAAATAATAAATGTAGAAGTAAAAACGAGAAACAGAGAACTTGAGAGAGAGATGAAAAGAGAGAGAGATAGAGAGATAGAGAGAGAGAGAGAGAGAGAGAGAGACAGACAGACAGACAGACAGACCAGACAGATAGATAGATAGATAGACAGACAGATAGAGAGAGAGACACACACACAGACAGACACACAGGCAGACGACAGATAGATAGATATATATATATATATATAGGAGAGAGAGAGAGAAAGAGAGAGAGAAAGAAAAGACAACAGACAGACAGACAGACAGACAGACAGACAGACAGAGATAGATGAGAAGGAGAAAGAACCAACTATAAGTAGTAAGAGCGATTGAGAAGAATAAGGTGTAAGGAGAGAACCGAAAGAAATTAGGAAGATGAAATGGCGGAAATGAAAAATAATAAATGTAGAAGTAAAAACGAGAAACAGAGAACTTGAGAGAGAGATGAAAAGAGAGAGAGATAGAGAGATAGAGATAGAGAGAGAGAGAGGAGAGAGAGAGAGAGAGAGAGAGCAGTGATAGAGAGAGTTTGTGAAAAAGTGGCGGAGTGACTAAATAAAAAAGCAGACGACAGTGTTTAGTTCTGAAAAGCGTTACCAATGGCTGATTGTTTTGTAGGACTTAAATTGAAGAGTAAAGGAAAGTATTGTAGACTATAAACACCCCACCACCACTAATTAACAACAACAGTCAGAGTTACAATAGCAACTATAATAACAGCAGCAGTAACAAGAACAGCAGTAGAACCAACGAGGAAGTCTCTGTTTTGTAGCTCGATCTGCTAATGATAGGAGCTAAATAACTCAAATCACACTCATTGTTTTTAAAACAGTGAAAGCCACACTGTAAATGAAAATACTGTAGAGACTCACAAAAGCAATAGGTATTAGAAATTAAAAGAAATCAAAAAAATTCTTTTAACTGAGATTATCCAAATAATTAGTTGTCTAAAACTCCCTATTGAGAAGATTAAATTCTATTAAACAATCCTCGAAATCTTGGATGACGTGGGGGATATGACTGAGAGTGAATTAGTGAATTTGATCTTTAACGCACCGTACTCTATATAAATATATATATATATATATATATATATATATATATATATATATATATATTATTTCCATATATACATTTATAAATATATATATAAATAAATAAATAAATATATATACGCACTAATACTCTCTCATACACACACACACACACACACACCCTTATGTTGGAGTAGGTCATTCAACCCTATTATCTCCCCTAATTTCGCTCTCGCGTCTCATGTTTGATCTTTGACTTCTGGCCGAAATCAGATCGCCATGTTGATTCGTTAGTTACTGCACGCTTTTTTTCTCTCCTTCTTTCTGTGTTTTTTTTCTCTGTGTATCTTTCTGTTGAAGAGCGTAGGCTCGAAACGTTAAAGACTTGTTTTATTTATATTTCCTGAGCGCCATAATAATACAATTGTTTGTTTGTTTTCCACCTGCCTTCGTCTTTTGTCTATTTCCATAAAGCTTCCCGTTATATATATATTATATATATATATATATATTATAATATTTAATAATATATTATATATATATATATAATATATATTAATATATATAGATATATATAATATATATTAATATATATATAATATATATATATATTGGATAATAAAACGGATGGTTACACCGGGTAGTTTACTGGTAAAGCACGGTCACTTTCACAGTGATCGTTGTGTATATGCCAAATGAAGATATTTCCTCCGTCTGGCTGTTTTTCTTTCTACAAAACGAGAAGTTATATTGCAGAAATGTTATGAAAAATATTTTCTAAGCAATGTCCGAGTCTCTATTTGTTGTCCGGAAATGTTTATTCAGACGCATTTTGTGATGTCGGGCGCGAAAATACCTTAAGCTAAGCCTGAAAGCAGTGAAGTCATAAAAGAATCATCCATAAATTGCAGTTAGCAACATTTATTAAAATAAAAGTATTCAGAACACAGAATAACACGCAACAAACACAATTTGCAAACATATTTACATTCCCATATAACAGTTAAGAACATCACCATTATTGTATTACGCAAGTGCAGAAATGTTTGTTCGACTAAGTGTTGCTGGCTTAATTACGCATGACTCAAGTTAGAGAAGGGGGTGCGTATTATACACAAGGTTTAGGTTTTTCAGAGGTACAGCCTCCGAAAAATCCTCTGCGTATTATACTCAAGGGCGGACTATACTCGAGGATTTACGGTATCTCATACTATAAGACCAATGCATTGATTTACGCAGGGACTTATAATGCTGCGAACATGGCTCTGGCCTGCACCAATAATGTGATAGATCTCATTTCTGCTCCATCCGTCCCGGGATAACATTGCGGTCTTCAGTATCATCTGATTTTCAAACACATTTCACACGTTATTGTTCATCACGTCTGCATTCGCTACGTGTCTCTCGTCTTGTACAAAGTTAACGACAAGCTAAAAGTTGATGCTCTGTGTCAATATCTCTGCGCGTGACTTATAATTCTAAGTCCCGTGTGCGCTCGCACCAGTCAGTGAGCAAGAATGTGGTACACTATTACTGCTTGTCTTTTCACATTGTGATCGGTTGCGAAAACTAGCACATGCTTTGATATACTGTACGTCGGTCGATAGACAATACATCTTACCGCATACCTGCCAGCTCTTCATCAAACTTTTGCTACAAGAGAATACGGAAAACCTACTACATTTTCATGGATAGATTTGTCAGGCAAAGTGGTATTAACTTTTGGGAAGTCACTCTCTCACACTTATTCCTTTTCTTTACGCTGACGCAAATCG